>NC_048419.1:24575384-24593978 GCF_013103735.1 Etheostoma cragini | reverse complement strand
TTTTTGGAAAATGGCTGCAATGAAACAAAGAGTGAAAAATTTAAAGGGGTCTGAATACTTTCCGTACCCACTGTAGAGGTTAAATAGGGTCCGCAGAGGTGAACGGAATGACATTGTAAATCTCAGGCTGGTAATTGGTTGTGATGATCACTGGTCATCCACGGAAATAAATATGATTTACGAGTTCCAAGGCCCATTCCACGTCTGCTGAGACGCACCTGGTCTAGCATGGCTAGGGGCCAGACAAAACCACCGTGCACATCTGCACCTGAACACACCGCCCAGATCTGCACCTGAACTGGGGGGGGGGGGGGGGGGGGGGGGGGGGGGGTCACCAGACGCCTCCTGATACGAAATCATCATGATAGCTATGCCACGATACAATATTATTGCGATTTTAAATATATTGCAATATTCTGCGATATATACAGAAACTACTAATAAAACACTGGAAGTGAGCATCATAAACTTTAAAAATGTCAAAAGAAAATTCTAAAAAGTGACAAATCGTCAACAAAATGGAAAAAGACATTTGGAGTAAAAAAACAATAAAAATGTTGAAACCCCCCCCCCCCCCAAAAAAAAAAAAAACATAATACTTTTTCTTTTTTTTAAAGCAACAAAAACATTGCTATAGGGACAACAAAAGTGTTTTTTTCATGTTGAGGGAAAGACTACACAAGGGTCCCCTACAAAAGAGACGCGAATAGTCCCGACCAAGCGTGTCATATGACTCTAAAGGAGACCTTTAGCGTCAATAACAACGAGAAAGGCACTTGACCAAGCGTCCGTATTTAACGAGATGGGAGTGAGAATGTGTCGGTACACCTGCAGCGGTCTGGATGACGATGTTGTTCTGGTACAACGGGACTTTAATTCTACTGGACTGCTAACGGTAGATTCTCTGTTTCACCACACAGAGCACATGAGCTTTGTATCTCCTTACCTGTTTGCTCATTTCACCTACGAGTTGTTCCCAGTTAAATGAAGGAGACACTGGCACTAATTGACATACGTAGAGCTTTTGAAATATTTACTCACAATATGTCCCTGCGTGCAGTTGGCAGGCTGTGTTAAATATGCTAGTAAATGCGGATGTGATTAATAGATGAGGTGTCTACTGTTGCCACAGATGGTGACCTCTTTCTTTGCTGTGATGAGGAAGGAGAAGGAGCAGGCAAAACAAAGATAACAAGGAGGAAGGAGAGGAGCCGGCTTTTGCTGAAATTAGGACTCACGGATCCTTCACCAAACACAGAATCAACGGGATATGGCTGGGTTTTAAAAGGCTTGAAATTTGCGTATGAAAAGTTTTTACTTGCTGTTTCTTGGGAGTATGGCAGCTGTCAGTTGATTCACAGATTTAACAATGAATACCAGTGGAGACAACCATGTGCTCGTTAGGTTCCCTTCTTCACTTTGCCAATAAATAGCTTAACGCACTGCTTTCTGTGGCGCTTTGTAGCTACATGGAGGAGACACACTTTTACTTATTTTTCAAAATGACGAGCTTTTTAAAAGTGTAACCGAAGCACAGTTCCAGTAGCAAAAACGAACAACATTTTGACATCTTCTTTCCTTTTCTAGACCTTTTTTTAATTTATTTTCACTCACACCACCTTACTACTACTAGTTTTATAGTACTTTTTGGAATTCATTGTCAATAACCCTCCTTTATATAGAATTATTCCTCTGAGTTAAAAAAGCAGAAATTAGGAATGATTTTGATTAATAGTTAAGATCAGAGGAATGAAAGTGATGAATTATATTTACAAAGAGCATTGTAAGGAATCCAATCCATTTTTTGTGGTAATTTGGTTAAAAAGAATCCCATATTTCAGATATTGAAATTTTTAAAGGGGTCAAATTTGACCCGAGGACAACAGGAGGGTTAAGCCTAGGCTGAAAGCAGTTAGCGTGGGTCCGTGTACCCATGGAGCAATTTGTATTTACCCATGGTGCAATTTAATTTTTTGATAATGCACAACATAACAAAACATACGATGAAGGAAATCCTCCTTCCAAGATAAAAGAAAAAGTGCCACTCGGCTAGCCATGCCAAAACTCTTACTTATCAACTTCAATATTTCAGGATAACAGGTTAAACGTATAGATAGATAGATAGATAGATAGATAGATAGATAGATAGATAAATAGATAGAAAGATAGATAGATAGATAGATAGATAGATCCCAATAAATTGGGAAATTTACACACAGTACACAACAGTTTTGTTACTCTGCTCCCACATTATCTGTCTACCTCTCCCAGCTCTCTGTATGATGCTCTGAATAAATGAACAGCAGCTCTGGTAGCCCTCTGAATTCACGAGGAGCCAGATTTATTGTCGATGTGCTGATACTCCGTGTGCCAATTCATGAGCATGCACACACACACACACACACACACACACACACACACACACAAACACACACACACTGGTGCCAGCAGTGTCAGAAAAACACAATGCATGTCATCTGTTGCGTGAGTGCACCCCTGAGAGAAGAATATGCAAAAGATGGGATTCAGGAGGAGACAGAAGCAAAGAAATGGGAGACAAGGAAATATATGTTTGTGTAACTGTACATCTTTAAAAAAACAACAACATAAACAACAGTCGGGTTGTAAGTAGATATAGAAAGAAAGGGACAATATGCACTATACCCATGTGTGTTTCCAGTTCAGTGTTTGGTGACACAGCTACATTTTGTTGTTTTGACAGAGACCTTTGAGAGGATTACTGGAAATCCTTTTGGAAGACACATTGAAAACATTTACCATTTTAATGTGTCAAATACATTTGTTTTAGCTCGGAAACTACGAGGAGTGTCACATTTCTCATTACTATGTGGGAAGGCTGGCAGGTAGACACAGCAGGAGCAATCCCAGGACAGAAATAATTGCCCCATCTGTTGTATGGGAACGGAAATGTTGAATCCTGCGCCCCTTGAAAAACAAAATCTTTGCTTCAGCATGTCTAGTAAGCTTATCACACAAGTAGTCCAGTAACATATACTCAGTGTGCACTGAAATGTGTCCAAACGTGCTTTATATAAGTAGGAAAGTACATTCTTGTACTGAGAGACCAGCTACAGTATTATGACAGAATAATCTCAAAATCGTTTTAGAGTCTTCCTGTTTCCTTCCAACAGTCAAAGTTGGTTTCTTTTAAAGGTCTCATGGCATGAAAATGTTACTTTGAGTTTTTTTTTAACATTAATATGCACTCTTTGGTCCCCCAGTGGCTAGAAATGGTGATCGGTGTAAACCAAGCCCTGGGTATCTGGGTAGCTCTGCCTTTGAGAAAAGGAAAAGCTCAGACGGGCCGATCTGGAATCTTGCCCCTTATGACCTCATCACATGTAAAATAAATGATCAGCCCACTACTTTCTTTAAATTTTGAAGTTTTATTGAATTTAATAGCATTCAAAAAATATTTTTTAATGAAAACAAAAAGCAAAAAGGTTCAAAAACGTGGGCGGAAAAGCCTAGAGAAACATCAAAAGGCGCGGAAAAAAATGGAAAAAATGGAGAGAAACATTAGAAAAAACGACAAAAAACCTTTTCGGTTATGAAAAAGACGACCGAAACGTTAAAATTTTGACCAAGAAAATTATTAAGTGACACCATCAATGTGAAGACAACACAAGGGTTAATACATCCTATATATACAGTATATATATATATATAAATATATATATATATATATATAGATATATAGATATATATATATAAACTGTATATATGTCTTTCGGAGTCTTTGCCACATATACTGTATATTATGAGTCTGGATGGACATGGATGTAAACTGCAACTGGACTGGTTGGCGGAGGCCTACATCCACGAGGCCGTTCTTCTAGCTTGTGTTTTTTTAACCAAGAAGGGAGACTATTACAAATCACTGAAGCAAGTAATTACTCCAAAACTAATTAGCTGACGAGTCAAGGACAGCTAGAAATGCAACAATAACGGAGGGTGGGGGACATCTTGTCGCAAGAAAGAAAGGGGGGTAAATGAAATTAGATGGCAAATGTATGGCAATGTAGCGTGTAAACAAATGAGCAAATGAGCAGGGCAGTTAGGGAGGAGATCCAGCAAGATGGAGAATATCTGGAATAACAAGACTCACTATAATAATACTATCAGCACACAATCACTCATGCACATCTTTCACATCTTTCTTGTTAAATCTATCTTATTCCCACCCTTGTTCCCTCACCCTGAAGATATAACACTCCACCATATGTCTCACTCAACATGTGGCTGTCCTCTTCTTTAATTTCTCTCTCTTTCTCCCGTTCTCTCATTGTTTCCTTTTTGTTTCCTAATATGCCTAATAACCTTTTTTCCACTTATCTTTTCCTTGCTCTTATTACATTTTCTTTGGAGTCACTAGCACCCAATTACTGCTTGGCATCATTGCAGAAGAGGACCATATTACACTATTGTACAAACCCGACACACACACACACAAACACAAACACACACACACACACACACACACAAAATATGATGCATTTAATTAACACCCCTCTCCCATTCACTTGTGCTCTTAAGTCTTATCATCCTTCCTTAGGCTCCTTCTGCCTCTGGCTGTCCATTATGTTTTTTTAATTTATTAGTTTAAAATAACCTCCTCAGCATGAATATGGTTTCCTTTGGAACCTTTACACAAATAAGACAATGTAATCCCACACAGCCTGAGCAAGCATGATATTTTTTAATTCATTTTTATCATTGCCAGAAACATTGAGAAGCCAACTTTCAGTTGAACGTCACATTTCTGCAGCCACACATCCTCTGCTGTTGTTAGTTTGTGAGTAGAATAGATCTTAGTAAATAATATCTTTATGAAGAAGTAGAGTTGGGTTTTCAGAACCTAAAAAAAAAAGTCTAGGAGGTGTTGGGATGCAACGATTTGGCATACCTTACCTCTTCCAATCAATTATACTTGTCTTGTGTCTACCCTTCACTCTCTCACTGCAGATCGCCTGGATTAAACTGACTGGACATACTTCAGACTTTGGTTGTATTTCCTTGTACTGATCGCCATAAAATCTTAAATGATACTGCGGATCTCACAGAGTTTGTGCAAACACAACTCCAGGGTTATGGAGAGCTTCATAAATCTCTTCTTCGTCATCCAGATTTCCAGTAATCTCCTGTAATTCTGGTTAATTATTCCTATGCCTACACTCTGTTTAGGTTTCTGGAAAATTAGAAGGTTGCCCAACTGTGAGAAAGACAAAGGTTTAAGTCATCCCACCTTAAAGCTGCATGGAGTTAGGGTTCATCTGAGGTAAATAGCTCAATGAAATGTTTTCCAAGTAGCTATTTATTTCTTTTTCTGAAAAATTAACCGTTTTGGCCACTTGTCGGTTTCACCCGACAGCAGTGATATTGTTTTTGGCCACTTGAGGGTGGCGGAACAAGCTGTAAACACAACATTGACATATTATCACCTTATCAGGTCCCCACAAACAGCGCTCTGCTGATTTTGTCCATTGGCCAAAGGCTGTATTATTGCAAAGAAAAATCCCCCTGCGGCCCAGAAAGAATTTTCCCCATAGGCCACCACTGTAAAGGAGACCCCTGTAAAACTGCTGCCCAACACCTGGAAACTACAAACAAGGTTGGTTATGAGTCTTTCTAGTCTGGATTTCTAATCCATGGACTTTTTGTATTTGAAATCCTTCCCTCCGGCCGTTAAAGCAATTTAAAAACCTGTGATGTCACCAAAATGCAAAATCTTTGGGCTGAGCGGTAACTCGCAGGCAGGGTGAGCAACTTGAACACAACTGCACATAGTCAGTGGTCACAAAGTCAGCAGACCTTCCTCCACAGAGCTCCGGAGGAGGATCTGGCGAGTCCGCACAGTATTCCGGGATGTGGGAAAAAAAACATGCTCTGGTTCGTTTTTACTGAAACAAATCACAACAGTCTTGGCGCTATGCCCCGGACAAAATGATGGTGCCTCTGCAAAATAGCCTCCGGAAGGAAGTTGTTTTGGTGGTGCAAAAGAAAATTCAGACCAGACAGATAGATTTACCCAGCAGAGATCTGAGGATCAGTTAATAATAGTCCTCATAAATCAACCGGTGGAATTTCTGGCGGCACCTGAACGCTCCCGGAAGTGGAAGGGTGTCGATGTAGACTAGCGGCCACTTATCACGGAAGTAAACCTGGAAGCTTAGAAACTTTTTTTTGGCAAATGCACAGCTAACCAACTCCCATAGGAATGAACGGGGCTCCTCAAAAAACGTTGGATCCGGGGCTTTTATTATACATCCATGTACAGTGTCTTAACCCTCCTGGTGTCTTTCGGTCAAATTTGACCCCTTTCCAAAAAGTTTCTATATCAGAAATTTGGGTTTCTTTCAAACAAATTGTCCAAAAAAGTAACGTGGATGGTTCCCAACAACGCTCCTCACACGTTAAATAAATAATCAGTTCACTACTTTCATTGAATTTGTGTGTTTTTTGTAAATTTTATAGCATTTGGAGAAAAAACAATTGGAAAAGTGTAAAAAGGAAAGAAATGTCAATAAAAGTAACACAAATGTGAACAAATCTGCAAGGATGTTTTAAAAAGTAACAATAATGTCAAAAAAAGTGATCAATGCAAAAAATAAAAAGCTTAAAAAATTTGGGGAAAAAAACACAAAAATGTCGAAAGGCTCACAAAAAGTCGACAAAAGAGACGCAGAGAAAGACGCAAAAGGGTAAAAAAAGACAACTATAACCTCAATAAAAGGTTTTTCACTTTAAATTTTGACTCAGAAAAACAAAAATTTCAACAACACGAGGCTTAAACAGTTGGCAATTTAGACATCTAGTAGAGAGCAAAAAAAACAAAAATAAATGCACATCATGGGTGAGTGAGAGAAAAATGTAAGAAAAAAGCCCGATACAAGACATTATAGTAGCCTACGGGAAAACTTGGAGATGGCAAAATGAAAAGAGTCAATGAGCCAGACAGGGCAGAAAGAGAAAGAGAGGAAACCGAGAGACAGACGGAGTGGTGTCACTCATCCCTCGTTCTCTCCCTCGACAGTCCCTCTGTTGTGTCACGGCGTCTCTGATGGACGACGCCACGTCACATTTACTTACGGAGGTCCTCTGGCAGCCGCCCGCCGACTCCCCCGCCACCGCGCCAGTTATCTGAACCTGACACTTTTGTGTCAACATCGATTCTGTAACAGTTTAGCCGGAACATTAGGCTCCGGGCCCCGACTGGAGTGCCAAACCTCGGTCGCACCCCCCACCCCCCACCCCCCACCCGCCCGATCACGGTCAGCCGCCTGGCAGGGAGTCACACGGGAGGCGAAGGGCCGGAGCCCGGTCGCCGGGTGAATACAGATGATGTCACGTCCGACTGGTTTGTATTCGGCGACGAATCTGAACATATATCACAGAAGGGGGGGGTATTTTACCGAAGGTGGTGTCTCACTCAGTGAACAGACAGATGATGAGGTCCTGTGGGAGTGGTGCTTGTAGAAGATGGATGAAGGGATGGAGAGGGACCAAGAGATGGAGGAATGCAGAAATAAGCTGTTATATGTACTGTAAATAATGGCTGTGAAATCTACAGTTATTTACTTTGGATTTCACACTAATATTACTGTGTGTGATTTTTACAGTAGAATGCTGTAAAGTTACATCACAGCCTTGTCGACAAGACAAAATCACAGTAATCTAAGTATTACAGTAGAAATCACAGTAGTCTAAGTATTACAGTAGAAATCATAGTAGTCTAAGTAATACTGTAGAAATCACAGTAGTCTAAGTATTACAGTAGAAATCATAGAAATCATATTAGTCTAAGTATTACTGTAAAAAAAAAATCAAAACATAGCCACTATAGTACTGTAAATAGTACAGTATGCTACTGTATTTTTTACTTTTTTATCTTATGTTGTGTTTAATTGTTTTGTATTTTACAATGAATACATAAAATACTGTAAATGGAAGTAAGGTACTTTTACTGTGAAAAGAATTCACAGTAACTTGCTGGACAATTGTTGCCAGTAAGTTACTGTAAATTTTACGTAATATTTGTTGGTGTAGGATTTTTCCATCTCTTTATCCCTATCCAGTTGTCCATGTTCACATTCCTCTATCAATCTATCAGTTCATTCCTCTCCATCCCTCAGGTCAACTCTTCACCTTTGCATGCTTGAGTTATTCCATCCCTCTATCTCTCATCGTGTCTCCATTCATGTGCTCCTCCACCCTATTATTCCATCATTTTATCCATCTGTCCTTTAATTTCTCCACCCATCCCACCAACTTCAAACACTATCTTTCCATCCCCCATGCAGCTGTCCATCTCTTCATCTCATTGCTACATCAATCCATCAATTCTGCCTTCTGTCTTTGATCCATCCCTTCGTGTTTGTTCCTTTATCCATCTCACCTACACATTCCACCATTCTTCTATTTCTCGCTCATTCTCTCTCTGTTTCCCTCTCTCTATCCTCAACGCTCTAACATGTCATTCTTCTGGCAATCGCTTGCCATGTCAAATCCTTCTGAAAATCAAAAGAGCAGATTCCCAAAAAAAGTTTCATTATTTTATTTTTTAACAAAAGGAGCCTGCTAATTGTTATATATATTTTTTAATTGTTCTCTCAATGTTCCTCCATCCATCTCTCAGTTCATCCTTCCATCTTAGATCCATCATCCCTGTCTGTTCACACATTTATTCCTACATCCCTCATAGTCCATCCTACTGTCTTTCTCTGTTGTTCTCCATTCTTCCATCTCTCATCATTCCATCTATTCACCCTTTCCTCTTGCCACATTCTATTTTTATCTTCCGTCTGTTCTGCTGAGAGGTCGTTGTCAGACAACAGAGGACACAGTTGTACCTTTTGTCACTCTCTCTCAGTGCATTTGTCACCTCGATATTTCAAAGCTCCCATGTGACGGCGGTTCTTCAGCTCGACGACGCTGATGTGACCCTGATTTCACCTTTCACCTTGTCACTACCTGCGATGTGTTTATTTTGCTGCTGTGTGTGTGTGTGTGTGTCTTTGAATAGTGAGTGTGGTAATAAAGTGGCACAAACACTCATTTTTTTCACTTTTTCACGGTCAAGCACTCAAAAATCTTTCTTTTCTAATCTGACTCCCCTTCAGGGTGTCACCTCCATAGAGCCTAAACACATATGTACCAAAAAACTGCATGTACACACACACACCCACACCCACACACACACACACACACACACACACACACACACACCCAGGCATCTGTGGTGCTGCCTCTCGGCGTTGCAGGCTGTAATTGCATAGTGAAGGCTTTATCACACATTGCTTGTGGCAGGAGCTGAGGAGGCAAGAGTGAAGCCATTTTAAAAAGGGCTACAGCTGGTAAAGTGCAGTGGACACAGGAGCTCACACAGTTTATGAACAATATCAAGTGACTGAAGAATGATCATTCATTTTTGTCAGTAGTACTCATAGTCTTGAGAGTTATTGGGATAATTAAAATTAAAGAGTTGTAAAGTAGTTGAAGCTGTAGTGAGTATTTTCTGTCGACCCTATGAGGGATTCTAAATAAGGACAACAAAACTGTCAGCATGGCCTCATGATACAAGCCTGTAGTGATCGCATAACACCTAACACCTAAGAAAGGTTTTAAGAAGTCTACTTCAGATTCTTGACAAGTCCGTAAACCGCCAAATTTTTGGCATCTGTGTTCTGGGAATCTGATTAACCTTGTAAATTAAAATTGTACGCCACAAATCCTGTGCACATAAACATGAAGCAGTTCACCAAATCTTAAGTATTTGCATGCAAATCTAAGGATCCAACCGACTTAATAAATTAAGAAAATGTTAAAGAACTGGTGTCATTGAAGATGTGTGAGCAAATGTCCTGCTTATGAGGACTCCAGTTCACATAAATACACAGATTAAAAAAAAATACTGTGGAAGTCTACAGCTCTGATTGTCACTCTTTAGTATAATACTTGATTACCAATCAATTGACTACCAAGGACACTGAATCATATCCAGGAGAAAAGGCTCCTATATTCAGTGGCACTGCATTTATCCTGCTGATTTTTCAATTTTCCCACATATCCCACCATTTCCGTGGGTTATTCCCTGGCTGGCTGCACAGAGAGGAAGATCAGCCCTGCATACATCACGACAGCCACAGAAAAAAAAGAGTCGGAGAATAACTCCCCTGTGATACGAACATGTGCACCCGTCAGCTATTTCCTTGTGCTGCTGGGAAGCGCGGGCTCCTGCGTTTGAGGGTTTTATATGTACAATATATACTGTATATGCCACCATAATTAACCAAAGCCATACAGGGTATCTGTGCTGGGCTTCCCATCTGTCATCGCAGAAAGAAACATCGCTACGGCTTCTCGCAAAGTTTTTATTCGCCAAGTTTTTATTTGGCAGGCAGAGGAAAGTTAGAGGATTATTTAAGGAGCTTTTTGTGGGAACAGGGCGTATTGATTATCCTGCAAGGTGTTGTTCAGGCACGCGGGGCATGCTGTGCAGAATATTGATCATATTATTTGCATGCCACTCCAGATGTTACGGGGAGTTTATTTGATTTACAGGCAGTAAGAGGTTGGCAGTATCACTTCCTCAGCAGTTTTGTCCGTGTAGGGCGCTCATGGCAGACATTAGCACCCAAAAACAACTCCATTAACCCTCTGTTGCTTTATTTTGACTAGAGCCTGACAGATTGAGGATTTTTAAGGCCGATACCAATATGACTATTTAGTTATTTAAAAATCCGATACACCGACACATCGGCCGATATACATTTAAAATCCAGAAACACGTCACAAAGTATAAACAGATTTCCCTAATATTAGTTATTTGTAGCTATTAATGAGTTCTCACTCAAATAATATGAAATAATGTATGAATAATTTGTTTCATTGTCACAAGATCACCGAGGACCATCAAAATATATTAAAGTTCTGATATATAAAGTGTATAAAAATACAAACTCAAGATATGAAACTTATGACTCATGACTGTAACTTATGCTCCTGCTTATTCTCCTTATTTTAAAAGTAATGACTACATTTTGTGCAGTTAAAAAGTACGCAATCTGAGTTTAACGCCACTTCAAAGCACAGTGCTGGTAAACGTCCCATTTAAATTACACACTGTACATATGCTGTGTCTACGGAGAAAGCCAAGAATTATGTGATTCTTCAACATTCAACATTTATTTTTGGCAGATCCATTTTGGCCCTTCATATAAAAGATTTTGTGCCCCTCTGATATTTAGAGTTTCTTTACCTTTCTTGCTGAAAACGTTGTTTCATTGCATCATTGCCGAAAAAATGTAAATAGCCCTGCCATACTAAAATGAAAGTGATGGACACAGCAGGAGAGGAACCAAAAGAGGACTGAAGAAGTATACCAACAGAGTGACGGAGAAAAAAACAAATTTCAAATAGAATGAAAAATAACCCCGAGCAGGGCGCCTATCTGGGCTCATCCACTGCCTCCCGCTCGCTCTAATTTATACATTAGCTGCTGAGGCACTGTTTCTGAGGACATTCTGCAGACTTCTGGCTGTGGAAATAAATAGTGCTGACATAATGCTATGCACATTACATTGCTAAAAGTAAACTTTAAGCAGCCTGCCTGGTGGTTGGGTTCCAAGGCGAAGTCGTGTATTGTGTCTGAAGTCTGAGATCGGTTCCTCTTTTCTTTCCTCTCTCACGTGATTTATCCTCAGTGAAAGAGAGAAACTGCTACGGGGTGTTTGGTTTCCTCATATCATGGTTTTATTTCGTTCATTTACAGTTTCCAGGCAAATATGGACTCAAAATGATTCAGACAGCTGCTGCTGGATGTGAGGACAAAGTATTTGGTAACACGGTAGCTATGTGCTACAGCTATATGTTGTCTCTTTTTTTTAAAGATCTGTTTTTCTTTTCTCACAAAAACTCCTTTCTTCTTTAATTGTTTTTCATGTTTCAGATTCAAGTTGAGCACAGAAAGTATTTATCCTGCTGGCGGTCTTTAAATCCTAGAAAACAGCTGCATGAGAAGTGAGTGAAGCAGAGGAAGGTTGCGTGGTTTTATAGTTTTTGCAATCAAAAGGATGAAATAAACTACTGATTATTAGTCAGTAATTGCAGCTCTAGAAGTACAATCAGTTAACCGGAGTAAAGACATTTTGAAGGAATTGATTTTGGCATCAATATTCTGGAAAGTGTCATTTATAGTAAGTAGTGAGAGACTGAGCCAGATGCCAACTACAGTTTGTGTTCCTGCTGAGTAGTCATCATGCAACCAAACACACCTTCCACTTTGTCCTTCTCAACTAAGACATCACGACAAAAGTTCAAGAAGTCATGGACAGCAAAAAATCCCACTCGCTTTCTTTGCTAGCAGTGATTCAAAAGCATTTCAAGTCCCCGAAATCCCGACAACAGATAGCACTATTCTACATAAGCATGAGTCTAACTGTCTGCTAATTGAGAGTAACAGTCCACATGGTACGCATCAGTAAGCATTTAATTAACCCTCATGCTGTCCTCGGGTCAAATTGACCCGTTTCCCTATATCAATGTTCTTTTTAATTCCCCAAAATAACATGATTGATTCCACCCAACGCTCTTTGGCAAGTACAAATCTCTACTTTCATTGATTTTGGGGCGTCTATTTAATTTGATAGAATTTGGAGAAAATGCTAAAGTGTGAAAGTAGAGTAAAAATGGAAATTATCCATCAACATACATTCCTTTAATTTAAGTCTAAATAATTCCTAATTTCTGCTTTTCTAACTCAAACGTTAGGTATAATTTCCTATAAATGAGGTTTATTGAACATACATTTCAAAAAAGTGAAGAAAGGAAAAAAATACGCGTTTTGGAGAGGATGGAGGAAGGTTATGAGAGCACAGTTCCCGGAAGCTAAAGAGTAGG
The DNA here is from genome assembly GCF_013103735.1 of Etheostoma cragini. NCBI lineage: Eukaryota > Metazoa > Chordata > Actinopteri > Perciformes > Percidae > Etheostoma > Etheostoma cragini. The sequence continues at coordinate 24,581,060 of NC_048419.1, read as the reverse complement.
GGTAAAAAAAATATAAATCCTAAATCATATCGTGATTTAGGATCATATCGTATCCTTTTTCTGACCAAAATCTGAATTTCACAATAAAGTAAATGTCGAACTGATTGACTGACGTCATTTGTTTAAAAAAACAATTTGTTTTTAGGAAGGTCTCATGATGTAATGTCTCTAAAAGTGTATTATTAAACTTTTGTTTTTGTTAAAGAACTAATGGACATCTTGTTTTGTGAATGAATCAAATCTGGACAACAGCATATTGTCCACGCCATACACCGCCGCATGTTTCCTCTCTCCTCGCATGATCTTCTCGTGTCTCCCGTGCTTCCTCGGTGGGACGGACTAAGACGCGAGGAAAGGAAGCAAGCAAGCAAGCAAGCAAGGAAGGAAGGAAGGAAGGAAGCAAGCAAACAAGGAAGCAAGCAAGCAAGCAAGCAAGCAAGGAAGGAAGGAAGGAAGGAACCGTGGATGTGTTTTAAGAGAACTGAGATTCAGCCCAGGAGTTGTTGACAGGAGCCAAGAGGGGGGCAACAAGGTGAGCAGAGGAAATGAAAAGAAAGGAGAGGAAAAGGAACGCTGAGATGAGGACAGATGATGGGACATGAGGAGAGGAAATTAGAGAAGATAGATAAGAAAAGGAGAGAACATGAGCTGTGGTTTGAGGAGGTGAGAACAGACAAGAGGGGAATTAAATGTCTTGAAATGTCTGTTTTTTTAATGACAGAGCTACCAGGTATTTTGCATGACTTCACTAAACAATCAAATGGATTTATTGACCGAATAAAGTCAATGTATGAAGATTACGTATTTGTCTTGGTTTCAATAACATCAACTTGCCATGGGAGTTCCTACAAAGCTAATTAATACTATCAGCTCCTGAAATCAGCTCAGAAACTGCTGTTGTCCAGCGACTTTTGCGTGCAGAAACTTGAGTGTCATCATGTTTTTAATCCTCTGTGTCCTCCTTGGCTACTAGGAACTGTGTGAAGGAGGGGTGGTCGGGGGGGCGAACACGGAAGGCTTGCGTCATGTGGCCGTGCCGACAGCTTGTGTCATTACTTAGAATTCCTCATGGGGGGCGACATAAACTACGCACTATTGTGTTAATGTGGAATTTATACATATCTCAACCCTATATTTGTACACGTTTGTTAGATATAAAACAGATGTTAGATGTGAGACAGACCGGATTTGGAGTGGTTACTGCAAAGTTGAGATTTTGTATTCGGACGATGACACGGTCTGAATATTGTTAGCATGCCATTGAGAATGGCATGCTAACAATGTTCAATGATTCAATGACAATGATTTTTGCTAAATGGTTGTTAACACAACGTTCTATAGCTACACCAGCTGCCAAAAATCTGTTAAAATACTATACTGGAACTTATTCTTAAAATACAGTACTGCAAGCCAGTAATTTCCACCATCAAAGGCGTTGGAAAAGTTGTGCAGTTGCAAATCTCACTTAGTCTGGATCAGCGGCAGTTCATTCCAGGAGAATTGCCTCAGCGTGTTTTTATTTTTTTACTTTAGGCATTTCCCCACAAATTGGTATCGGCATTTATAACAATATAAATATTTTTTTCAAATATTCATTCATCAGAATAATTTATAATGATAAATAAATGGTTCTGATAAATGAATATTTAAAATGGAAAAATTTACTTTTTTGTTAATGTGTTTTTGTTCAAAGGACTTTAAGTTTCATGTGTTAAGTTTGTATTTTTATACATTTTATTTATCAGAACTTTAATATATTTTAATGTATATTATAAACAAATTATTATCATATTATTTTAATGAGAACTCATAAATAACTACAAATAACTAATGTTAGGGAAATTTGTGTTTTGCAACACATTTATGGATTTCTTTTTTGAAATATATAAATCGACTGATATATCAGCACATCGGATTTTAAAATAACCAAATATTCAAATCGGTATTAGCCTAAAAACCCGTTATCGGTCGGGCTCTAGTTTTTGTCTCCTATCTCAGACTGTATGTGTTGTGTACCCAGAACTTACTCCACAGTGCTGGAGGGCCACACTGGCCTTGTTTATTGTCATAAAAGACAATAAAAATAATATTTATTTTAAATATTACTGTACAACTAGGGCTTGGAGGAACACTTCAATTTTTCTTTGTTGTGGCTATGACAAATAATACTGTACTTGTGAGCAGGACAGATTTATTGTTGGTTTAGGTGTCCTCAAGGGAATTTGTTGATATTACTGAGATGCAATAACACTAGGCCTATTCTTCATAAAATATACCTGAGACAGCAGTTGTAAGACACCTTTACATGAGGGGATTATACATCGATGCAAAGAGATGCGGCAGAGAGTAGGGACATGGTTAATAAAGCGGCGGCAGAGACCTGGGGAGACGAGATGGTCGGAGGACGGGGCAATGAAGGGGTTAGACAAATACTGAGAGGTGAGACGGGGGACCGGAGTAGAAAGTGATGAAGGAATGGGAGCGTTAACGAGCAAAACTCGAGCCGTGAGAGGGCACAAGGTGAGGACAGGGAAAGATGAGACGGAACGGAGAAGAAAAAAAAAAAGGACAGCCGAGGCGGAGCGAGCAGTTGAGAGAAATACAGCGCTAGTGACGAAGATGAGACGTGACGGACAGGAGGTGAAAATGAGATGGCGGTACAGAGTGATGGGAACAAGGCAGAGGAAGAATAAGAGCATGCACCCCTTGAGTGTGGCCCTGACCGAGCGAGGCCATCCGTAACACAACCAGGATGTTAATGAGCAGGTTGAGCGGAGAGGTGACAGGAGGGGTGGACTTGAGAGAGGGATGCTGATGAATTGCACCAGATCACTATCCCTGATCTTTTATCTTTTGGTTTGAAAGGCAGCGTCAGAAGCCTCAAGGCCCCCGCCATCCATTACAGCTCCACCTACGTTATGATCGATCCACAAGAAACAACTTTACTGGAGGACGTGGTGCGTGGTGGGGTCACATAGGGGTGCTGGGTTAAGACCTTGCAGGGCTTCATCATACTGCCCATATTATTTTTCAGTTTTAAAGATATGTCAGGGGGCTTTTTGGCCTTAATTTGATACAACAAAAGAAGACAGGAAAGAAGAAACAACATGCAGCAAAGGGACTGAGGGTCCATCCCGAACCTGAGGCCACTGCGGCAAGGACTGAGGATTAGTACATGGGGCACACTTTCAACCAGGTGAGCTTTCATGGGTGTCCATTTTTAATTATACTTCTGCTTTAATAGTTACGTTGTAGCACAGAACTCAATGGGTGTTAAGTATTGCGTTTTCAGCTCAGACAATGTCAAGAAGTCATTTAAATTCAAGGTTTGTTCTGTCACTTACCCTGTCTCATACTGCCAGTAGCCAGCTCTGCCTAATGGCTGCAGGCTGTGCCCGAAAGGAGGGTGTTCAGTCACGTTTCTGTGCTAATCATTGTCACTCCCCATTGTTAGACAAGTAGCATACAAGATGCTAACAAGAAACTTTTGTAATGTCATTACACTAAAATGGAGCTGCTTAATGAAGTTGATCCACTGCTGGCTACAAGTTAGCATCAAACACAACAAAGGCTGTCGTTTGAATGGCGTTTTGAGCTAACGTTAGCTATCAAACAATCATAGATAGCTAAAATATTTTTGAAATGACTGCTAGCTTAGCTACATGTTAGCATCAAACACAACAAAGGCTGTTAGTTGAATGGCGTTTTAAGCTAACGTTAGCAATCAATCAATGGCATAATCATCTGCTTTACAGACCCGTACATGCTTTGCCAGCAATGCTGCTTTGAGGCAACCTCCCCAATTATTTCTAAGGACCCCCCTCAACCCACCCTTGGGAACGATCCCCCAGTCTGGGTTCCACTGAAATAGTCCTTTGTTTAGATTGAGCATAAAACAAATTTCTGCCTTGCTTTGTTTTAGACCATTTTTTAAATAAAGCTGTTTTAGATTTCCCTTCCTGCTTTCTGAAGCATTTTGTTCCTTAAGTGCACTGCTTAAAGTTGAGCTCTTCTCACATTGTGTTCTTGTGTCTTCCATTATGTGGTTAGTGTATCTAGTGGCCGAAGTAAAGCTACACAACAAAATGTGAGAGGGGTTGACTCGCCAACAGATTTTTTTTCTGTTTTTTTTTCTGGTTTCTTGGCTCAGATATAATTGGAAGCTCCCAAGATTCACTGCCAGGATGATGCATCACATCCATATCGCCCAACAGTGTGTGGTGGAACAAGAGCTGGTTGAAATATTTGCCTTCACTGGCGGCGTCACTGACAGATGTTCACGCTAGTTTTTGTTGGGGTATTATTCTTTGGTTGTCACAACTTATTTTGATCTCTTCTTCTTACTTTGTTTTCACTTCATCTGTCTTTCCTTGTCTGCTTTCTCTATTCCCTTCCCCCCTAAATATCACTTGCTTTGTTTTCACACTTTCTCTCCTTACCTCTGCATCCATCACGGTGTGCTTTAAGTCTGACTGCCATGGAATCATTGAAGACGTTAGAGGTTGCTCAGGGAGGTTTATGGAGTATTTAGTATCAACGAAGGGCTCTCACATTCAATTCTCTTTTGTTTATCTGTTGTCTTAGTAGCTTTAGCTCTGCCTGGACTTAATGCCTGAGCCTAAATGAGAGTGTTTACGTCTTTGAGTAGGGAGTTTTTTGGGCTAAAGCCCCCACGGTGGCTTTCATTCTGTCAAGGGAGTATACATCTGAGATGTTCCAGACTCTGTGTGTGTGTGTTTGTGTGTGTGTGTGTGTGTGTGTGTGTGTTTGAGTGAGTGAGTGAATGCCTTGGCTAATGCGGTTCTTGTGCAATTTAAATAGCTTTGCTGCACACCGGGAGGCCACAGTGTGGTCAGACTTTCTGCTGACAGCATGCATTTACCCCACTGAAAAGAAATCTTCAAAAGGGTAATTTATTTTCATATACATCCAATTTCAGCACTGCTGGTCTGGGGACAATCTGTATGAATGGTGACGTTAGAAAGTGTGTGTGAAGAGCTCTTTACCTCGAAAGATTTGTCTTAACTCCTTTCACCTATTTAAAGGAAAGCAGGCAGGAGATGCTAGAAGATAGAAAACCACAACCATGAATGATTATGGAATGAAAATCATGTGCCTCTGGTGTGTGTTGGAGGAATTGTCTTGAGTCTATTGTTTGGTGATTTTGTATTTTTCAATTTAACTGATTTCACTCAGCTCTTTGGTTTGCTTGATGATTTCTTAAGATAAAAAACAGAGGCAAAGAGAACCATATTTCAGCAGAAATGTAAGCCTATTAGTTTCTTTAAATGTCCCATAGCATGAACATTTCACTTTGAGGTTTTTAAACATTAATATGCGTTCCCCCAGCCTGGCTATGTTCCCCCAGTGGCTAGAAATGGTGATTGGTATAAACCGAGCCCTGGGTATCCTGCTCTGCCTTTGAGAAAATGAAATCTCAGATGGGGCAATCTGGAATCTTGCTCCTTATGAGGTCATAAGGAGCAAGGTTACTTCCCCTTTTTCTGCTTTGCTTGCCCAAAGGATTTGGCCCACCCATGAGAAAGAGAGAGACATCATGGCTTGCAAACGAGCAAAGTGGCAGTTGGTCAAGGCCACACCCATAACCTCCACCTTGCCCCCCCCCACACACACTCCTCAATAGCTACAGACACAGAAATGGTGAATACTAGGGAA
>NC_048419.1:24570450-24575281 GCF_013103735.1 Etheostoma cragini | reverse complement strand
CCCCCCCCCCCCCCCGCTCTGCTGGCCCAGATGCATCCCAGTCGTTGTCATAAGCCTCTCCATGACTCTCATAAAGATTTAACAAAGCACAGCAGGTCAGAACCAGAGATTTCACCAGTTTTACATCGAACACCCACCAGACGGTCTGCGGCGGCGATTTTGCAAAGCGTGAATGCTCTGAAACACAAACAGCACACATGTTGGTGGGTAATCGTGGTTGCTAAAGTTCATGTACTTTATTTAGCATATAGTAAATAGTGACTGGGGCCCCTAACACATGCAAATGTTAGCTAACGTTACCAGGAAACTTAACTTACCCTTTTGTGTCGGTGAACAACAGTCATGTTGACGTCTGAACTCCGTCAGTATTCCCAAACTCTTGTTTTTTTTCAGCGGTGATTTGTGTTGCTTCCTTCAGCTTCTTTTGAAACAAACAATTTCTTCTGGCTGTGGTAGCCAATTAGCCAAGTAGCCAACGTGCTTTTGTGAGTTGCGTTGAAAATTACGCGTAGCTGTGGTGACCAGCCACTCTGAGGCGTTACTCAATCTGCAGTGGAAAGCGGACGCAGAATGCGTCGAGTCGAGTAGAGACGAGGCGAGTTGAGGCTAGTTGAGCTGTTACCGGCAGTGGAAAAACGCCATTCGAGGACCACCAAAGTCTACATAAAAGCATCCAAAAAGCAACATGTCATGGGACCTTTAAATCTTTGTTTTGATTCCCTCAGAAACGTTGAAAGCAACTGTTGTGAAACCAAGCGGTTCAAAATCCCGGCAGCAGTTCAACAAGTACATGGTACACCAGTACTTAGTTCACCACCACTTTGGTTTTAATCAATCAAAGCAGCCTACATTGGCCAAATAATGCCTTGTGTTTCATTCTCGAGTAAATGTGACCCCAAGCTGGCAGACAGCTCTCACAGGGTAATGGACTCAAAGTTTATTCTCAAACTGTCCACAAACATAGGCAAAAGAACCGAAACACAGAGGCAGGGATCCAAAACTAGAAGATGAAGCAGATTCTTAAAACTCACCAGAAGCACCAGATGCTAAAGGGTGATTTTTGTGCATCAGTATTTGAGGAGTTGGAATGAGAACGGGTTGATGTGTACACAGACACAGAGAAGATACCTGGACACATGTGCAGCATATCAGGGAAGGGGCGGTTATAATCACACATGGCAGGGAGGCAGACAAAGATCAGGAAGCTATATGATAAAATCATATGTATACACCACACATCTAGGGGTGAGCTACACTCAGTGCTGTGCCTGAACATCTCCTGTGAAAACACAAAGCCTGCAGGCATGGCACACTAAACGTTGGACCAATCGTAGCTTGCCTATTTTCACAATATGCGTCACGCACCAAGGCAATTAATGTTCCACCTCAGCACCAAGAATGCGTGTTATGGCATGTGTGAAAAGGGTACTTTTTTCCCTTCTCACTGGTTCATCCAGTGCATTATGAGTTACGTTATGTAAGCTTATTTAATTGGTTTTATTGTTGTTTCACAGGATTATGATGTGTTAAAAGGGTGCCTTATGCAGGTGATTGAGTTTTTTTGTGTTTGTTCTGCCTGAATGTCGGGGTAGATCAACTGCTCAATCAGGGATAGTGAAAACAGCTTTGCATCATTGTGTTCTCTTAGCAAGGAGGGGGACGGGTACCATTTAGATATAAGAGGATGGGTGGAGTAGTTTCCTAATCCTAACAGCCCTAACATGGAGGTACACTGTGAAATCAGGAGTAGCTTTTCTGTGTTCCAGCTGAATTTAGTTGACTTCCTGTGCATTCAGGCCTCTGTTTCAGTAATGTTGTTGTTAATAGATGCCACCTTTTTGCACTTAACTCCTGCCTATTGACCTGCTTCTTCAAATTGTGTGCTAAGCAAAATCGTCTGCCCTTTACTGCTCTCTTTATATGGGGTGATGGTGTTCAGAAGATGTTGTTACGCCCAAAGGTGTTGTTTAATTTGGTAGAACGTGCCTAAACCAAGAGTTAGGTTCTTTGAAAGTATTAAAACATTCTTCTTCGATTCGCCTTGGGACGTTTTATAAGTCTTCCTATTCCTCACACTAACAAGGGATAAAACAAGCAACTGTTGCACACACATTTATTGTCCCTAATGTCCACACAAATGTCGTTAGTTGTTTAATGTCTTCATTAATTACGATCAAACATGTAATGAGCAGATGGGTGACTCATCACTGTTCTTGTGGTATCTCCGAAGCCAAACTCAGCAGAGCTACAAAGACTCTCTAACCCTGATTTCGACCAACTGTGGAACGGCTGCGGGGTCATTAGGTTTCCATTAAAGTCAAGGTGTGTATTTCCACCAACTGCGGAGCGGCTGCGTCCTGACTCCGTCACAGAGCTTCTATTTTTGCCGAACCCCGGAGAGCTCCGCAGCAATTCAGCACACGGCAGATTGTGCGGTACAGGAAGTCGAGCACAGAAACAAGATATAGCATCTGGTTTATTTTCAAAATAAAATACATCGTGCTCACAGCAAATCACATTTCCCTGTACTGCACCTTGAAAATGTCATAATGGGTGGAGAGGTTTTGTGGTTTTGTTTTTTAGAAACTACATCCTGTTATATCGTGCAATCTCGTGGGTTCTTGTGACATCAGCTGGCCGCAGCCGTTCCGCAACAAGTCCGGACCTGGTGGTTGTTGAAGATAACTCACCATGGGTCAGCAATGCAGTTTCTTATACCTGCTTTCTTTTCAGTGCTTGAACAAACCAAATAGAAGGGTAAACACACTCCGACAGGCCTTCCCTCTGCCAGCCAAACCTGGATGAAATCCTCAAAAGACACTGCCAAATTAATCAAATCTCCTCCTTTCAGGAGAAGGAGGAGAAACCTGATGTAATCACTTATGCACAGTGTGTGAGTCCACTTTGCACCGTGAGATTCAAAAGGAGAAGCTGCCGGAAGCCTGAGGTTCGGGGGGGGGGGGCTTTTGGGAGAGAGGCTGGAAGCAAGCAGCAGCAACTGTTTATCATATCACACACACATGCACACTCACAATGTTACTGACACATTGCCCCCGAGAGCTGTGATGAGCCAAGCCGATTCATGCAGAAAATTGTTAGCTTCCTCCCAAGCCCTCTTCAGCTCAAACGGATTTTTATCTCGGTTACATCCTCCTCATACCCCTGATATCTGCCTGCCTCGCATTCTTCCATCCTCCAAGTCTACATCCCTTTGGTGTTCCTCTCCCCTTCTTCCTCCATCCCTCTGGTTTTGGGTTTTCTCTCTCCATGAACGGAGAGAGAAAACGATAGAAGGAGGGATAAATAGACACAGGACAAGAAGCGGTTCTGAGCCATGTAGGCTACTTTTTCGCTGGTAATATCAAAGAGAGATTTCTTTGATATTATACCTAAATATATGTTCACTCAAAATGGGTGAGCTTGGTGGGGAAGAGGGCTGCAGGGATAGTGCTGACAAAGTGGACTATTATCCCCAGTAGAGATGAGTGAATTGCTTCTCAAGGCATTGTGGGACAGCAGGCCTACAATGTGAGAAAGACACAGGGGTCAATAGTTAAATTGATTCAACAGTGAAGTTCATTTTAGAAAAACATTTGGGTAAAAATCAGTACACTCCGCTGCGTTTCTTCTCTTCTACTCGCTTGTAACACTTCTATTCAACTTCATTCTCCTGGGTCAAAGTCCCATGTTTTGTTACCCATCAACCACCCCATCCCTCCCTTATCCGCACTCTATTAGGTCACCTTACTTCCTGCTTTGCTTCTGTCATACATGGCTTTTCCAAAAATCTAAAAAAAAAAAGAAATTACCTATTGGTGGGTAAGTCTTAATTTCCCCAGCTGTTAAAAAGCTGTGGAGTTTCTGTGATTTCTCTGTACGACCCTTGCATCCAGGACTGAAAAGATAAATAACAGTTGGCAACTGCTTACAGGGTTGCTTGTTTATACAGCGCTTGCTGGCGTAACGAGGGAAACTTGCTAAAGTTGAAAAGCCTTATTGGTTGGTGGTTTGCTTTCCCTTGTCAAAATGGCAAGACAATGAACACCAAATTGCTCCCTATGACTGAGCCACAGCTCTGCCTGTAAGCTCTGTCGATGTTAGACTGTGTTCGGGTTACTAGTCCTAGATTTATCTCAATCAATTTCCATTTTGGTTTACAAGGAATCACAGGGGGGTGTTGGCAGTCTGGCTGGAGTAAAGGCTAGGGTATTTGCAGACTACATGAAACAGCAACTATCCGGTATACTGTTGAGCTCAGCTCTACGTACAGCTCAGGTACATAAACTCCTTTGTGAGCTGGAGTCACATAGTGTGCGATACACTGCAGTCAAGGAGGATGTGGACCCTTTTGGTTCGGCTCTGTATTCTGGCATATTGATTTGAAAAAAAAAAACAATGACAATGACTGTCAATCAATTGTATGATAATACGATGATTTTCAAAATTAGGCCCTATGTTCCCACATTTCTAAGATTTTTTTTCTAAAATAGGCCCTAAATTGCCACATTTTGATAAATTTTTATCAGATTTAACCTCCAAATTAGGGATTAGGGCTAGGGATTAACCCTAACCCTAATTGTAAGAAAAATCTTAGAAATGTGGGAACATAGGGCCTAATTTTCAGTGAAAAGAAACATAGGGCTGTGGGACCATGGGGCTGTGGGACCATGGGGCTGTGGGACCGTAGGGCTGTTGGATCATGGGGCTGTGGGAACATGGGGCTGTGGGACCATTGGGTTGTGGGACCGTAGGGCTGTTGGATCATGGGGCTGTGGGACCATTGGGTTGTGGGACCATGGGGCTGTGGGACCATGGGGCTGTGGGACCATGG
>NC_048419.1:24556497-24570350 GCF_013103735.1 Etheostoma cragini | reverse complement strand
GGGCTGTGGGACCATGGGGCTGTGGGACCATGGGGCTGTTGGACCATAGGGTTGTGGGACCATGGGGCTGTTGGACCATGGGGCTGTGGGACCATGGGGCTGTGGGACCATGGGGCTAAAACCCTACCTCTTCAAACTGGCACACTCAGCTTTCACCCATTTGTCTGTTGTTGTTGTTCCTTGCTTTGTTATTCTATTCTTGCCTTGTTGGACATTGTTTTTATCTTTTACTATTTGTTCATGTAAGGTGTCCTTGAGTATCAAGAAAGGTGACTATGCACAAAGTGTATTATATTATTACTATGTCAAATGGCACCAGCACTCCAGGATCCAGCCAAGAGTCACTGAAAAGGACACCACAGCCACACGCATTGTTCTGGGAACTAACAGAGTCACAGAGGATACCCAAATCACTGTCTGATGCATGCACACTGCACAACAGGATGCCCAGCAGAGAAGCTGAGGTCTATGTTTAGTTCCTTCACACTTGCCTCAGTGCCCGCTCTGATGGAGAGATGAAAACAGACGCAGAGTTGACCTTGCTTGTCCACTTAGTCAAGACCTTAGCCATCTTCCCCTTTTCCTCTGTGTAAACTCTAAGTGGAGCTCACATTCAATGCAATTTAACTCATTGTCATATCACAATAGGAGTTTTCTCAGGAAACTTTACAGATTTACAAAGACGCAACAATTTCCCACAAACAAGAATTAGGTGTGACAGTGGTAGGGAAAAACTTCCTTTAATAGGCATAAACCTCAGACAGACCCAGACTCTTGGTGGGTGGTCATCTGCCTGTTGGGACACACAGATACTGATACAGTTATGGAGAAATATTATTCATAATAATTAAAGCACTTGGTATGATGAACAGTGGCAATTATAGTACCAATAAAGATAAGAAAACTATGACTAGAAATTATAGTAGCATAGCAGTGCGTCAAGCAGGACCACGGCAACAGCTGCAAACACAAATTAGGTGCCACCAGGATCCAATCTGGGCCACCTTTTCCTCTGTTGCACTAAAACATTTGAGCCAGCTGGCTAGCCAGATCAAAGCTCGCTGAGTCCGCAAGAGACTGGTAAGGTGATTTCATAATCTTGATGAGGGATTCATAGCCACATGCCATCGCCGTCCAACGTCATCCACAAAAAGCATAACTATTTTCAGACAAGAGAGGCGACTGGAGAGGTCTGCAACTTCAACAACAAAAAGTGTGACTGTGAGGTGGAAGTGACCTCCTGTTTTAATGTGTTCTTCTATCCAAAACTGTGCAGAAACTGAAGCCCTTTTTTAGTTAGATAAAAAAGGTTTCAATTTCTAGATAGGTAGTTTAAAAAATTGATTGTAAGCAGTGGGAAATGAATGGATGGATGGAGTCCAATTGGAGACTTTTTGAAGATGACTATTTCTAAAGTGTCTACATTTTTACACAGTGCTTTGGCTACCGTATTCAATCAAGAAATTGAAAATGATTGTCAAACTAAACGGTGATGGAAAAACAGGATGTCATTGAACGTGGGACGTTTTGAGTACTGACTAAAAGCTGTGTCGCAACGACTTCCACTCACCTCTAAAACTGCACCACAAAAGGTCCTATTTTAGTTTCTTCAGATACAGTTTTTGCTTATTTTGCTCTCTTGTGGAAGCGTATGTATAGAAACAATTTTTCCTTCCAGGCTTTAATGTTGGGCCTTTATCTATGTGTTTCTTCCAGATAAAGCAGCACTCATGAATACGGGAGGGAAGCTCTTTTTCCTAGCTTTGTTTTGCCCTTTAAGCATCCACCATCAATAACACAGGGTTTTCGAGGGCTATGGATAATTGTTGTTATTCATCATCATCTCGGGAGAATAACACAAAAAGGCAGTGAGCAGGGGGAAAGCCCACTGAAAGCAGACGGATGTCTGATGACACTGTTTTTTTTGTTTGAATAAATGGAAATTATGCTGAAAGTACACAGAAATATCATGCTACTCAGACCAGTCCCTACTGCATACCATGTAATGTCATTTTCAGATAATTTTGCTGTTATGTTTTAAATTTGTCTCCATCTTTGGCTCTAAACTTTCCTATATAAGATTTTTGAGGGGCCGTCACGTCATGCAATACAAAGGTTGATGTTAGAACAGATGGTCATGACCCTTCTCTGATTGGGTCATCAGTTGGTTGGTTAGGTTTAGGCATGAGGAGTGAGTTTTATAAAGGTTATATGCAAATATAAGTCCTCCAAACCATACAACCATATAGCTTTTTTATTCCTGCCCTCTAATATGACCCACAAGAGAGTTTTCCGTCCTCATTCTGAACAAGAGACTGTAAAACCGTCGTGACACAATAACCCTAACCCTAACTTGTCATGACAAAACCGAATGACACTTCCTAAAAGAAGCATTATGTCATAAATGTTCATGACTTTTTCATAATGTTTTTGACACCTCCATGACAGTGTCATATCTTTCTTATGTAGATAAGGTGTAAGTGTAACCTCAAAATCAGACATCACATCAGTTTTGGCTACACGTGAGACGCTGAACGTGACAAAGCTCAGTTGTTTCCATAGTAAAAGATAACTCGTTGTTTACTTTATATTTTTCAATGCGACACAAACCCAGGTTCCCTCACACCGGAACTTATACTTTGTCACGTTTACTTTCTGCTTCGCTCCCGTCGTACATACTACAGCCACTAGAGGGCACTGTCACTATTAACTTTACTATGAGTCGTAAATGGTACTTGAACGAACGACCTATGGCAGCGTTTTGGGGGGAGGACAGTCTATAAAGATATCAGGGTAAGCCGATCAGAGGTGTACAAAGGTCAGTTTGATAGCTAAGATAGCACTAGTGCTAAACACAACTCCCCTTATGTGTCAGACTTTTTTTTGCAGCTGACATTTTGGCTGTGACAGTAGGAAGTCCCAGAAAGTCATGACTTTGAGCCAGCATGCATCTGAAACTGAAGCAGCTAAATGGCATTCAGCTGAAAGTCATTTCAATATTTACACCTGTACTATTCCGACATGTCACAAGTCTTCAGTGGGGTTGGCTGTGCAAATCCATTATCATACACCAAAGTTAATACAAGTGAGAGATTTGACTATGAGATTATTCTTCAACACTGCTGTAATCAATATTGAATACTAATGTTGTTCTGTTTCTGCATGATGAGTTAATAAGCATCTGCTTCACCATACGGTGATAATGTATCACTATTGTGATTACAACTTGTTTCCACTGGCCCCAAGTAGACAAACATAAATTAAGAATAATATCAGATATTTCCCAAGTCCTGCTTTCCAAATAGTTAGTGTTCATTGGAGGATTTGTTGTTTTTAAATCTGATAAAATACAATTAGAAGTTATAATCATGAAGGGTGTAATGTAATATCATACTCAATGTTGTCATCGTGCAGGAGGGTGGCTGTTTCTCCTCTAGACCGCTTTTATATTTACATTTGGGAACAGGAAGTTACATTAGATAGATGTAATAGAGCAGAGAAACTGCAGAGTTGATTTCAAATCTTTACGTTAAGTCCGGATACTTTTACTATGTTTTGAAACCATTACAAAAAAAAGATTTTAAATGCTATAAGATTATATAAAACACCCAAAAGATCCAATGAAAGTAATCACTACAATTACCTAAATAAAAATAAGAAGAAGAAGAAGAATGTGAACAATACGTAACAGGGAATAAGATGTAGATGTTACGACCACCGTCCAGTTTGGGTAGAAGGGCTTATATAACCTATAAGACAGTTGTACAGCAGACAATTGACTTGATGGGGGGGGGGGGGGGGGGGGGGGGGGGGGGGGGGGGGCTGAGAGAGACTGGCACATGCTGACAAGACAATTTCTCCCTTCCCCCCTTGTGTTGTGTTGAAGAGCTGGATGGCCCTGGGAACAAAGGACCTCCTTAACCTACCTGTTGGTGGAATTTACCTGCCTGTCAAAACTTTACCATCGCACACAACACCCAGGTTCTTGGAAGGGGGGGCGGACTTAGGTGGAAAATGCTTGCGGTTCAGGGGTATGGTGTCGGGGGCCAAAGAGTAATATCTCGGTCTTTAACTAAAGAAAATGTCCAGCTAGTACATAAAATTAAAAAAAAGTGCTTTTAATATTAGAGGTGCAAAGCTCTCTGAGTGAATGTTAAATTCTCCATAAATTAAAGATTTTCTTTCTGTGGCTTCAGCAATGACTCAGGTTACCTGCGGGGATTACTGATGCAGCCTGTTTTACATATGGAGCAATCTGCACAAACATACACAAGCATGCATCAACCCTGTGTGCTGTTTTAGCATTTCAGGGCGGCCGAGGCAGCTCGATGCAGCACGGCGTATCAAGGCTGTACCAGAGAGCTTAGACACTCTGCTGAAAAATTAATGACCAAACACAAACATCTAAATCATGTAAACACTACAAATAAGATGTCTATCAGCACAGAGCGGAAACGTAGTCGCTTAACGATCTTGTTGTTTTATGGGTGGTACTGAACAAAGGCAGCAAGCCTAAATTATGCAGCAGTCTCAGCTAGTTATAGAATCCTGTGAGTACACACACATGCAAAACATACATTTACACGGAGGCTCGTGCATGCGCTTTCTCCAAGAACAACAACAACAACACAGATACACAAATTTGCGCTTGACACACCTACGGCGTAGCTTTCCGCTGGGGAAATATGAAGTTTGAGTCTCTGTTCAAAAGTAATTTAAACAGTGTGTATGAAATGATCGTATCTGCAAATGCAATGTCAAATAATGCAAAATAGCACAGATAAGTGAGGCGTACAAAGTGAGCTTAATTAAGACATGAAAGTGTGTGCACAAGAAAAGATAACTGAAAACTAATAGGATGAATAAAGTGAACTTTTTCTTTATAAAAAGCTAAACTAAGCCGTTACAGGCCCGGTTCTTAAAGCTGCACTTGGCCTGCTTGTGTATTGACAATAGCATTGAGTGGTGTCTTTTTGAAGTCTAAGAACTTTGATAGTACCTACACCTACACTTTATATACATAGAACTTGGTGTGAGTAACCCCCCCACCTCTGGCAAGGACCTGATTTTAAACTTTAAATTAGCTCTCTGTGAAAGGGATTGCTCTTAAAAAACACTGTGGTCCTTGATTTGTCCACAGTTACCCATCCCCAAGGTCCATAAACAGCAGGTTTAAAGTCTAAAGAGACTATTCTTCCTCCAATAACAAGTGGAGCTTAGCGTAAATTCTTTCAGGAAGACCTAACTATTAATCAGGGCACTCCTAAATCCGTTCAGCCGTTATCCTAATAAATGGACTGTTTTGCTGCTTATCTGCAACTAGTCTCTCCTGATTTAAATATAACTCAGCGTAAATTCTTTCAGGAAGACCTAATTTAATCAATGCTCTCTTCCTACATGGAGTCAGCTGTTGGAGGCATGGCGTGGTGTTAGGCTACTTCTCTAACACCACCTATGTGTAGCACCCCCCCACCTGGGTGATGCGCGGCAGCCTCACAACGCCAGACGTCAGGTGAGACAGTAGATAAACAACAACGCCAGACTTTCACCCAGGATATGTCATGTTTTGTATTCCGTGTGTAAAAAATGAGTGAAGAAACTTTAAAAAATGTACAGGTTTTTACCCAAAACCATGATCTGTTTGCTAAATGTTACCCCTTGTGTTGTCCTCCCAGGTCGAAAATGGACAAAAATTTGACATTTTTGTCCCTTTTTTTAAAACTTTTAAGTTTTTTACTATAACACCACTTACTACCACTAGTTTTACACTACTTTTTGGAATTCATGATCAATAACCCTCATTCATGTAGAAATATACTTAATATTTGAGTTACAAAAGCAGAAATATGAATTATTTTGACTAATAGTTAAGATCAGAGGAACGTACAGATTAGTTTAGTCAGGATCAAGTGTATTTGCGAAGAGTAGTTAGTACTGGTTGCAGTATGGAATCCAGTCTATTTGTTGTGGTAATTTGGTTAAAAAGAAACCCATATTTCAGATATAGTCATTTTTTAAAGGGGTCAATTTGACCGAGGACAACAGTAGCCAAACTGGAACCGTTTTGTCAAAACCTGGGTCAATGTAAAGTATAGCTTCTCAATCATGGGACAGAATCCAGGTAATAAGCTGCAATAACTTTTTTTTATTTTACAGATTTCTTTCTTAGAGAGTATGTCTTCATGTACAGAACACGTGGCGATCTCAAGGCCCGTGGCCCAAATCTGGCCCCTCGCAGATTTTGATCTTGATCAACTTAGGTCCACAGTACATTTAGGCCCACCTAATTTTTGTTGCTTTTTCTGACATTTCTGTCACATTTTCCAACAATTTTGTCACATTTTTACTATTTTGTCACTTTTTCCCAAAATGTTCCTTTTTTTTTCATTTTCCAACGTTTTTGTCACTTGTTTTAAAGTTTTTTCTGCGTTTTTTTGACGTTTCTGAAACTTTGTACAAAGTTTATGTCGCTTTTTCCAAAGTTTTTCCTGACTTTCTTAGGACTTCATGTCGACCAAACTGTAAGTGAGAAGACTTTTTGAGAGAAGCCACAATATAGTCAAAGACGTGACGTTTTGGAATAAATAAAGCATGTTAATGAACTCCACATGTCTGGCTCTGGATGCCATTCTCTTTTCCCAGTGAAACTGAGATTGACACCCGTGCTGTGCAGTATACTACAGCACACCTGTGTGCCCTCATCGCCATGGCGCCGTTTCCATCCCTAGCAGCCTCAGGAGAGAAGCTAGCTCTGTCTGCTCTTGTTTTATACATAACCAGCAGGCTAATCTAATTACTCTGTGATGGAGAGCAGTCAATTTCACAGTCAGCCAGACACTTCTGCTGCCTAAAAATTGGGGCCACCCAAGTTTGATATACGAGGCAATAACCTGTAATGTAATGAACTCACCTTCAGACCAAGACCTCTGTCATTGAAATAATAATGAATTATAACATGTATAATAGTTTTGGGGTCTGACATGCTGAGACTCTTTCACTGTCTCTATCTCTCTCCCCTTCACTGGCTTTCTTTCTCTCCCTCTCCACTTTGAAATCATTTTTTTTTCCTTCTTTTTACGCGGTATTTGCAATATTGAGGTGTCTTTAAAGTTCACGGGCCAGGCTGTTGAGTAGGCAGTTTGACTGCGGGCCTTAAATGGGAGACATATGCAGAGGGTGCGGTGTCAAACGTCTCCAAGACTCATAGTTCAAAATAATTTACTTAGGCAAGGTGCAGGACCATAAAAATCAAATGCTGGTCTTGTCATCATAATACTGTAGTAACATCATATTTAAAGTGATGACTTCAGCAGCTTCATGTCCTGGTAATGTGGGCGGGTACGCTTTAAGCAGAAGACGATCAAGTTACATACGTAGTGGTCAAGCTGGAATTACGTCTAGCTGATGATGTGATGCAACTCTGTAATTTATTATTGAGAGCATTACTGTAAAGGGGACATAGAGCTATTTAGTGCTTGTGGACATATATTAAAGACTCTCCAAGACATAGACAGGCATGCTGGCAGCTCTGAGTTTCTACTACAGGTTGTACGGCAAAAGTGTTCTGCAAAACTCGTTTTTTATTTCTAGATGACCAACTTTATTCTACATGCTGCCATTTTCAAGTAAACTCCATGTATGTAAATCTGAGTGTGAACAAAAAAGTTAGAATTCCTATATATTTTGGCAAAATAAGCTATACTCAGGGCCACTTACTTGCTTTTTTCTGATTTATTAAAAGGTCCCATGGCATGGGCGCATTCATCACTCGCATCATGCAGTTCACAATTTTTTTGCACAGTTGCTTTGTTCCCATTTTGATTCAAACTTCACACGTGCCAATGATATGTCTTAAGGCTCACTCACTCCCCCCTTTTCATGAATTAAAAACCAACACATCAATTTCAATTTTCCAACATGGCCCAACTGCCAGCTGTGTGTTCCTCTTTGAGCAAAGAAATTCATTGTTCAAATGTGTGTGTGTGTGTTGTGTGTAATGTGGCCATGGACTGTTCTGTACTTTGAAGGGACAAGGTTACAATCTGGCACTCAGGCATACAGTCATGAACATGTGCACATGCACCACATGTGCCACGTACAGGACATGTGCAATGTCGTCTCTTCTAAGGGTTCTGACCTTGAGTGAAACTTGTTATCCAAAGTGCCATGTGGAGTCACATGACCACAATTATTTTTAGCATAGTGATGAAAGCTGGCAGCGAAGCGATTCTCTTACAGACATTTTTCACATCAGCTAGATCCAGATTGAACAATAAAACCCTTTAAGGGGCTTTATGCAAGACTGACTATAACATAACTGTTGATGGCATCATTTTTTTTTTTCAGTGACGGAAGCCTTCACATTTTTTTTCACATCAACCACAGTGGGTTGTGCAGTGTAATTTTTGTGCTCATTTTTGACATTACAGCCTTATTTCAGTTATTCTGGCTGATTAGATCTTTGCTCAGGTTGAAAGTGGGCCAGAGATTATAGTGCCTTCCATTTGTTCTCAGAAGTCGGAAAAACACCCTGTGAAATTCCCTAATTTTCAGACGGATGGCCATTACCTTCCTTCTTTCTTTATGTTGTAATTCTAACCTCTGGATTTCTGAGGACTATGGTTACCTGGTCCTCCGGTCTCTGCAGGGTAAATCCAGACAGCTAGCTAGACTATCTGTCCAATCTGAGGACTATGGTTACCTGGTCCTCAGATCTCTGCAGGGTAAATCCAGACAGCTAGCTAGACTATCTGTCCAATCAGTTTTTTTCTAGCACGACTAAAACAACTTTTGAGCTCACACATGTTCCACAAAAACAAATTCCTTTCCCGAGGCGATTTTGCAGAGGCACCGTGGCTCCATCCAGCATTTAGCGGCACCCATAGTTGATTGTGATTGATTTGAAAAAATGCCAACGATCCAGAACACGTTTTTCCCCCCATCTCCTTGCAATGCGGAATACCTCAGGTCAAAATCCAACATGGCTGCTCCGTGCATAAACATCAATGAAAACTGTGGTAGCATACACTTTATTAGCACTTGTGTCTTCTTTGTGTCATTAAGTTGTGCACAGATTCCTGTTCAACTTTTGTGGACATGTTGTTATGCTGTTTCTAGCCACAAAATGCATTGTTATATTTAAATTTGTGAGTTCCTTCCTTCTTTCTTCCCTCCTAACTCCAACCTGCAGCTATCTGCTGCATGTTATCCCCCTCTCTCTGCCCTGCAGACTGGGAGCTCACACCCAGTGATGTGCCATGCCATACCATGCTGTGCTGGGCCGTGTACACCACCCATAGACTGCATATATACTGTATATTAATATTAAGGGTGTATGGCACCACCCTTCCCGGCGCCTTGAGGTCCATGCTAGTGCAGCTGCCATACCAGGTAATGAAGCAGCCTATCAGGAGGCTCTTTATAGTGCATTTTGAATTCCTGTGGGCAACATGAATAAGTAATACCCTGCGCTACTGTTGAAGAGCTCTGGGGCACAGCATTTAACATTTAAACTCTTCAAGTGAAGCTGGTGCCAGCCTGGTCTGAATATGTGTGGGTAAGAAGCAGGTGCTGCTGAAAGGAGATGACATTCAATAAAAGTTGCAATGGAAGGTGTGTGTGTGGTGCACCCTTGACATTGTGTGAAGCAGTACATGCTTGTTTGTGTGCAGTGTTATTGTGAATATGAGGCGTATGAACAGGCTGTTTGCTCTGCCGCTCAGACTGCCAGACTTGTCAAGACGAATGAGGGATCTTTGTTTGAGAAGCCCCCTGTGTTGGCCTCTGCTCTGCTCTCTGCTGTCCTGATCCACCGTAATCTGCTCTGCACTCCAGACAGCAAGAGAGTGGGGATCAAGGCACGCTGGGAATAGGAGCTGGTATCGTGGACTGGGATGAGGAAGAAACTAATGTAAGCAGGATGCGTAATGCATTTGTGTGTATGTGGCTGTGTGGTGTCGGAACAAAACATCTTTGTATTGGGTCTATTATTTCTACAGGGTGGCAGTTAGACTAAAGTAAGGGTCACCCAGGGGTTGAAGTGGGCCTTAACGATGCGGAACGGCAACCTTTCAATTATAAAACTTGAATCTAATTAACAGTTTTATTCAATGCAGCAAAATTTCACCAGGCACGGAACTGACGCGGGTTTTATCCGTTTTCCGCACAGCGTCAATTCTACAATTGCCTGCCCGATCGACACTAAAAGGCTCTCTACAAGTACTTGAAACAACAACCCCCTACCTTCCACTCCAAGCACGCATGCAATTAAACTCCATGCCATAAAAACAGATCTGTGGCGTCATATAACGTTAATTTCTTGTGTATTTCCACCTTCAAGATGAATCTCTCATTGCCCATGGTGTTGTAGAGGAGACTTGTGTCTTTCGGCCTTATACTTGCTGCCCGACCTGTGCAGCGCCAGGCGGGTCGAATTATCTTGAATGTCTGTGATTGCTGGTGGCATCCGCGGTACACCGGAACTCAGCCCAAGATGCGCCTGGTGGAGTTTGGCCGTCAGTGTTTCCTGTTCGTTAACACCATGTATCCAGTCCAGGGCACACAGCTGTGAGTCCATTAACCAACAATGACACAATTTAAAGCCAGGATAAAGGACAAATTGAGATGCACATGTGCTGTTATTGGGCGCTGCTGGTGATTATGTTGAGATGATGTTAAACTGTTAAGTTACCAAATGTCTTTTTCTGTTCTATGTTTTTTTTTTTTTACTGTATATTTTGAATGTGGAACTATTGTACTGCTGTCTTGGCCAGGACTGCCTTGAAAAAGAGATTCTGAATCTCAATGGGATCATTCCTGGTAAAATAAAGGTTAATAAAACATTGACATTTCTGTATTCATGCACTGCCAGAACTTCCTCCCCAGCGCTGGAGGCTCTGGCTAGTGTTACATTAGTAGTACAGTCCAGGATGGGAGAAAAACATGCTCTGGTTTATTGGTGTTTCTTTAAACCAATCACACCTAGCAGCAGGGAGCTATCAGAGCAACACACTGAGAAGCTGTAAATCCTGCACTCTGTCTGGAAATGGTGAGGCCTACTATGATGAACATAGACATGCAAACACATGCAGACACTAGCTATCTTACTCAACTAGTCATACAAATCACACAAACTTTTTTAGAGGAAAAGCAGCTGGTGGATAAAAGAAAACTCATTGGCTGAGTGGAACATCAATGGGTGGAGTTACATAAATCCAGAATCATTTCCTGGTGGATAGCTATTTCTTCAGAGGAAGCAGATTGATTATTCATCCTGAAAGTCAATGCTGCTCGCACTAGTCTTTATTAAAACACATTGATTGATATGCAGATTGCAAAGCGCACACAGCACACAAATACTGTACTCCACTAAATGCCTCACAGTTTGCTTCCAATTAATGATGCAGCATATTGATGCATTTCATGGGTAATTAGTCGGCACATTCACTGGTACATTGATGCAGAGCAGATCGAGCCAGCTGCGATCATGAACAAACAATATGGATTGATGTAGACACATTGTAAAGTGTAGCTTTTCCCTGCTATTTTTAATCCAACATGACACTAATGATATTGTTTTTTTTATCAACACTGCTGACAATATACAAACTACATCAAGAGATATTTTGCCAATTTAAATCCAAGTCTGTGTCCTCTTTGTGTGAGCACTGTGTGCAATTCCACATCCTTAATTTCTATGTTGCTGCATAATGTGCACAACTTGGAGCAGTGGTGGAATAAAGGTTAGAGTCGCGAACTTGTGACCAGGAAGTTGTCAGTTCAATCCCCAGACCGACAGGATGAAATCTGGGTGGGGAAAGCGAAAGAGCAGCACATGTTACCACCACTGAGGTGCCCTTGAGCAAGGCCCCTAACCTCCAATGGCTCCATTGGGGCTGCTGTGTGGTTGCAGTATGAATGTGTAACTGTGTGAATGTAATCAGGGAGTTCCTGCCTCAGGGAACCTTTCCTGAATAAGGTTTTAAAACAAAACAAAAAAACATACAGGCGGCCACTCCCTGATGTGAGTTCGAGTGCAGATTTGAGTAACGCATTCGTCACTTTGCGACAAATAGCCTACAAGATGCTAACGAGAGCCAAGTTCATTCCCTGCTGGCTACAAGTTAGCATCAAACACAAAGGTTGTCAGTTATCTCAGAACCATTGGCAGATACATATTAATGTTGTCTAAATCAACGATCCATCTCAGCTGCCTAGTTGTGCCCTCAACCCAGGACCCGAACAAGAAACAACGGAGAACTGTACATATGGTAAAACTTCATAAGACATAGTCAGAACGCGTGTTAGTTTTATTCATAGCTAATGTTTCAGCAACACTGATAATTGCATGTTACATTACGTTGTTGTCTGATGCATTGAAATACACAATTCTGCCCCACATCAACTGCAACGTAGCTTTGCAGGTAATGATTGTAATGAGGTATGATAAGATAATTCTGAGAGACAAGGTTTAATTATTCAAACCTCACTAACAAGAGAGATTGAGGCAGTGTGACAAAAAGTGAGAGAGAGAGAACCATGCAACATTTTGAAAACCTAACTCTTATCATTAACACCAGAGTGCTTTAGCCTCTCTGAACTGCACAGCAAACTACCCACTTCACACCCTAGGTGCAGTCTTTGTCTTTTTTTTCTTCATCAAATCATATGAGTTCTGAAGAGGTTTCATAAGCCCAAATGACATTCAATTCTTACAATGCACAGCCGAGTGTGTACCCATGACATTCAGCATGAAGTCTGGAAATCCTCCAAGAACCTCTACAACTCCGAACGGCTTTAGGCACACATGAGCAACAAATGAAGACCCCACCGACCAACTGACAAAGAAATGAGTGTTCATGGCCTCTGGTAAATATTAGTTTGAATCTCGCTGTGGTGGGACCCAAACGCAGGGAGCAGGAAGGCAAAGTTCAGCTTTAAAGGCAAAGGTGCAATAAACAAAAATGAGGTTCAAACCAACAAAAGATGTCCAGCAAAAACAGGCAGTTAAACATGTCTGAAATTAAGGCAAACAGGAACTCCCAGGATGATGGAGATTAACCAAACATGCACGCAAAAACAGAAATAATGATCTGACACCAGACAAGGAAAGCACAAAGACTAACTACAGAGGGTAACGAGGTAACGAGAGGCAGGTGACAAGAGGGCTGGGAAACAGGTGGAAAACATCAGGTAATCACGGGGGCGGGAAAACACAGGAAGTAGAACTAGATACCCAACGAGACAGGGACCAGACTTCATAAGAAAAAACACAGGAAAACAGACTACCACAATAAAATAGGACAAAAACACCAAACCACAACACTCGCAGGTGTCTATTAAAAGCATATAGTAGGGCACCTAAAGAAAACATCAGGTCAGCAGTTTAAAACCCATTACGACGGGAAAATTGTGCAAAAAGCAACGTCACCGGGGATTGCCAACTGATAATAATTTATACCAAGGGGACTGCACGCATTTCATGCCAATTGATTCAATTCTTGAGTAATTTCACTCCAGAAACAAGATAAACCCTCCAGGAAACATTAACTTAATGGAAATCCATGGTTGCCAAGATATTTTAGTCTGGATCAAAGACACACGAGAAAGATAAGTATACAGGATGGAGCACACATACCGGTAATTATATCTGTCACACTTTTCATATTGCGGGTTGTCAACAGTGTAGCCTCTAAGAGACACTAGCAGGGCTTTACATGTTAGATATGTAATTCAGTAGTCGGACAATTTTTGTTCCTACCCTCACCTATGGTCATGAAGACTGGGTCACGACCCAAAGAACGAGATC
The DNA here is from genome assembly GCF_013103735.1 of Etheostoma cragini. Taxonomy (NCBI): domain Eukaryota; kingdom Metazoa; phylum Chordata; class Actinopteri; order Perciformes; family Percidae; genus Etheostoma; species Etheostoma cragini. The sequence continues at coordinate 24,556,543 of NC_048419.1, read as the reverse complement.
CAGGGTACAAGCGGTTGAAATGGGTTTCCTCAGGAGGGGGGGGGGG
>NC_048419.1:24540707-24556397 GCF_013103735.1 Etheostoma cragini | reverse complement strand
AGGAGGCCTCGGGGAAGACCCAGGACTAGATGGAGGGACGTCCAGCTGGGAGGAGGCCCCGGGGAAGACCCAGGACTAGATGGAGGGACGTCCAGCTGGGAGGAGGCCCCAGGGAAGACCCAATACTAGGTGGAGAGATTATATCTACAACCTGGTCTGGGAACGCCTCGGGATCCCCAAGTAGGAGCTGGTTGATGTGGCTTTTTCAAAGGAAAGTTTGGGGTCCCCTGCTGGAGCTGCTGCCCCCGCAACCCAATACCGGATAAGCGGATGAAGATAGATGGATGGATGAATTCAGTAGTGAAATGCATTAGCCTGCTGCGTTTGGAACACATCTATGAAACAGCAAAGGAAACAATTAGAACGGCAGCCTGTGTCTTAGTAGTCTGTTTTTAAGCTAATTAAAGATGTCTTATCTATGGAGTGCTGTTGTCAATTTGTCTTGTTTCATTTTGATGTTTAATTAAGTCATTCATCCTTAATGATTTCATCCCCTTTTGATGGTCCAACACTCACACTTGTATTTACCTTATACGTGTATTTTTTAAATAAGAAATACCTTAAATTTTTGGCATCTTGTGTGTCTTCCGAATTTGTCATGACCCATTCTGAATCTTTGGCAGCAACTGAACAATCCCGGACATAAAACATCACCGATATAGACTAGTCCCGACCTAGAACCGGGTCTGTGACACTCCATAGCCTAAAGCTTAAAGTTACCCTGAACCCTGGCTGTGCTACTGTGTTCGTTCTCCCTGCTTTAACCCAACTGAGCAATGAGTCATCAGCAGTCAACAAGCAAATCAAAGCAACTCCTGCCATCGCCTCTTTGTTCAGCCTGTCTTTGTTTTCTTTCACTTTCTGCTTCTTTGACAGCCCTTTGCCACGAGTACCGTTGAAACGCTGCCTGGGAACTGAATCATTAAATCCATCAAATAATGGAGCCATGCAGACACCTGCCGCTCGCCATCACTTTCTCGCGATGGCCATCACTTATGTTGAACAAAAGCAGAACAGTCAGAGGACAGACATCAGAGTGGCACAATAGCCATTTGTCTTTTAAAAAAACAATCAGTCAATGGGTTGAGAGCTGACAACCTCCCCACATCAACCTCACACAGAGCAACAACATACATAACCGGACAACACATTGAGAAAACCTGTTACACAATCAATAAAAATCTAATTTTCATTTCGCTGTGATGTGAAACAGAGGAAAGCAGTCAGGTAGAGTAGTCGTGGAGGTTTCTCGTACAGCGAGAGAGGAAATTATTGGAAGTGAGACCTTGTTGAAACAGAATGAAGACCGAATCAAGGTCTGGTCTTCGGTGAAGTTTTAATTGTTTTCTGCAGAGAACAATCAAATGACATGGATGGTTTTCACAATGCACGCAGGATTCAAAAGTCATACACCCAGAAAAGCATTTGTGAACACGTATATGAATGATCAACAATACATGAATATCATTAAAGGATTTATTAAATCATTACTTAAATTTTATTTTCCGATTAGTTTGTAAATGTGATAGTTACTAAAGATTGAAATGATCCATACTGTCTGTCTTAGTGCATTGTTGATGATCCAACACTCACACTTGTATTTACCTTATACGTGTATTTTTTACATATTGTATGTATTAATTTCCCTGTTTATAATGCTTGTATTGTATTTATTAAAAAAATAAAAGAAAAAGACATGAAACTTTCACCTGGTTAAATAATAGGAAAATAAAAGAAGAAAAGACAACAGCCCAGCCGGTGGTCACTGTGGGGGGGTCGATGCCGGTCTTATCAGCTGATTTAATTAGAAACAAGGACACTCTAATACCTCTTTAGCTTCAGACAAAAGCATTTTGCATAACCTAATTACAAAGTTCATTGTATCTAATCATAATAACATTGCTATTAATATTTCCATTGCCTGCGAGCTAAACCCCCGTTTGCATCCAGGGTCCATTAAGAGCGAAAAAACAGGAAACCGTTATCTGAGACCACAGAGCTGAGGTGTGCTTAGGAAGCGGACATTCATAAAGGAAGATAGCTTGTTTTTTCATAGCTCAATTAAAGAGTTTCCACACTGCACATTATTAACTTTTTAATCACTCCATACTGCAACGTGCTTAGTTAAACAGGAAATTAAATTGAGTGATTCAGCCTTGTTGGTTTTAATCCAATAGAGGGACACAGCATTAGTCCCTAAACAAATCAGCTTTACTGGAATTTCTTTCCCACAATATAAAAAATTATACATTATCGGTATTTTTAATTTGTTAAGAGCTAAATACATGCAGACTGTGCTGTCAAAAGACACAGCGAAGACAAACTCCACCGGCAAATTGTCTCTATGTTCATTAATGCCGCTGTTGTGACAAGCCTTGCATGTAATTTCCGCCACAGTGTGTTCCCGCTCTTCATCGTCAAATGCAATTAGGCGCGACCTACTTCAAGAGAGGGGGGGGGAAATACTGTTCTTTAATTGCCTCACATCCTGGAGAGCAGCAAGTGGGGTATGTTTTATGTAATTCTGCCAGTCAGGCTGCTGAAAAAGAGCTGGGGTGAAATGTTAATGACAACACTTAGCAGGAAGTAAAGGAATGATTACTAACTTTTAACCAGAAGAAATTAGATGAAAGACCCATTTTATTAAAGTTATGGGTAATCAGGCAATTTATAAATGTAAACAAAATGCATTTTGGAGAGCAGATTGACTCCTTCCAGATCTGTGGATTGTAGTGATTATCCTTCATTAAACTCCTAAATACTACAGAATCACGTGTTTCCTCTATGTCTTTAATGCACACCAATTTGACTTGGTGTGGTTAAAATGGGCCCAAACACATCAAAAACAGGACTGAGTGCTTTGCATCTGTATGTATGAGGGGTAAACGTGATAATTTGAAGGTGGCTGTCAGTATTTGTCACGGCGTAACCAACCCCGGGGAAACGGGATTGCTCTTGTTACGTCTAGATAATCCAGTACCAGAGCTGTGGCCGGGTTGGTTCAGCGGGTAGAGCCGGCGCACATGTACACAGATGTTTACGCCTCAACGCAGAGGTCAGGGTGGACCCGAGGGTTCAAGTCAAAATTTTTTCCAAGTCCAATTTTTTTTTCACTTTTAAAGTTTTTTAAAGTTTGTTTTTGTGACTTTTTTTTGCAATTTTTTGTCACATTTTTGGGGGGGGGTTTTGGTCACTTTTTCAGCGTTTTAAAAAAAAAAGTTTTTTGTCGCTAGTTTTTTTTTAAACGTTTTTTTTTACGTTTTTTTGAAGTATGTTTTTGTCACATAATTAAAGACAAAAAAACTGTCACATTTTCCAATTTTTTTTATGTTTTTGGTCACTTTTTCAGTGTTTGAAGAAATGTTTTGGTCAATTTTATTCACTTTTTTTTTCACTTTTTGATGTTTTTTAAATGTAGTTTTTGTCACATTTTTTGCAATTTTTTTTCACTTTTGCAATTTTTTTTGTGGTTTTTGTACTTTTTCAGCGTAGAAAAAAAAAGTTTTGTCGATTTTTTTTTGTGTGTGTTTTTTTTAAAGTATGTTTTTGTCACATTTAAAAAAAAATTGTTGCCTTTTCAAATTGTTTTGAAAAACTTTTCCAGCATTTAGAAAAATATGTTTTTTTTTGTCAATTTTTATTCAATTTTTTGTCACTTTTTGACGTTTTTTAACTTGTGTATACATGTAATAGGTGTAATGGCTTCAGAATGTAACTATAGTCAGATACAGGTACTTAGTATTTTGTTGTTTTTGTACTGAAAAAATTAAAATTAAGAATTTTTGGCAGCATAATTAAAAGGATTTCACGTTCTGGTTGTTTGCCAGTATTCTCACGTAAGTAAGAATTTAAGTATTCTCTTACAAGGCTGCAGTGTCACACACACACACACACACACACACACACACACACACACACACACACACACACACACACCCCTAGTTCACAACTGTCAGTCAAACGAATCATGTCATGCTCCCTGTCAGACTGTCTTGCTCTCGGTGTTCATTAGCACCACCTCTTCCCTCTCAATCCTCAGAGATGAAGTTGTCAGTGGGGAACTCTTCATTCCCCCGTCTTCTCGTCTTCTCGTCTTTTTTATCTTTTTATCGTCTTCTTGTCTTTTTATGAGCCAAAGGTTCTTATTGTTATTATTATTACTGTTATTATTGTTGTCTTCTATGCTGTATTTCTTGCTAAAAAGGATGCTGGAAATTTCAATTGCCTTGCGGGAGTCATCCCAAAAGCATTAATAACGAGAAGTCTAAGTCTTCTCAGTCCTCCACCCTCTTCTCCAGCATCGCCTTGTCCTCTTCATCATTATTTCTCCTGCTGACCCAGGCTGCACATTCAAATGTGATTTGGTTGTAATCACCTGTCCGCAAGCGCGCACACACACACACACACACACACACACACAAACACACACAAACACACACACACAAACACACACACTGCTGCAATCCATCTTTGGGGTGGAGAGGGTGGTTGGGGTCATTTTACATAAAACAGGTCAATTTGACCCGAGGAAAACATGGGTGTTAAATGTGAAATGGTCCTTCTAAAGGGGTCTATGTTTGATGTTTGAAATAAGGGTTGCAGGAACAGTAAATACACTGGGCGGAGGGATTGTCATGACCCGAAAGAGAATAAAAAGAGTGAGTAAAAAAGGGACGTCATTTAAAAAACTTTTTTTTAGCACCTTTATGTCCAGCACTGAGGTTTGTGAGAATATCAAGTAAATAATGTCTAGAAAAGGAGCCGGGGCAAGCTGCACCTTTCACAGGGAGGTGGATTAGAGCCAAATGAATCAATCAGAAGTTAATACCTTCCTGGCCAGTCTTAACCTGCCTAGTACACACACACACACACACACACACACACACACACACACACACACACACACTTGCCTACACTACTGGCAGATAACCCCGGAGTGGAGATTGATTCATGAGGCTAGTGTCAAGTTCAAACCAAGGACACCTGAGCACCTGCTTACATGGCTGAACACACACACTCTCACACACACACACACACACACACACACACACACACACAAACCCACACACACACACACACACACACACACACACACACACACACACACACACACAAAAACAAACAGGTATGCACGCACCTGTCTCAGGCATGGAGCAACACTGAGGCCTGGGGAGGGGGGGGGCTTTATAAGCCCCCTCAACCCCAATTTATTTATTTATTTAAAAAATAAAAGAAATGTGTCAAAGTTAATAGCCACACACACATGAACCTGATTTGTTTGTGTGCGTTTGTGATAAATTTGTTGACAGCTGACTAATTGATTTGAACCAAAGATAGATTGCACCAGTGTGTGTGTGTGTGTGTGTGTGTGTGTGCGTGTGTGTGTGTGCATGGGCTTGCGTACATTATGAAACATTATTATTAGCCAATGCACATCTGCCTGCTTGTGTAAATGGCAATGATGCACTTCTTGTTGTAGTCACACTTTGAATGTATTGCCCTGTGGGAGACGAGATATGTGATTCACAGAGTAAAGCTAAGTGATACTACGACAAACCTACGACAAACTGAGACTTTCTTCACTTGCAACATTTTCTTGTAAGTTGACAAACATATGTGTAATTCATGGCTCAATTCAAACGGGATCAAACATCTATTTTTATTATAATCTATTTATAAGATTTATATGGTCCCCTTGGATCCACCAGAAGGGGAGGGGACTTCGCTAGCCTGACTCCGCCCTCCTACGTACGTCCACTCCATTTTCATTTTCCTTCTGTACTCTGTCTGGCTTTGTGATATATTCTTTAGTTTTCTCTAGTCCAATCTTTACCGGCCGATCCAACAGAGTACCCGTCTTCAAGGAAGTTAACACTTGTCAATGGAGAGCAATCAAACCATCATAGACTACATAGCTACAACGTTTTGAAATGATTCCCATCTTATGTTATTGTTTTTAATGAGAAAAGTTTATTTCATGGATTTCACAAATTTCAGTAAGACACGTTATGCTGCAAATCATTTAAATCTGAGCACGCCCGACTCAAATCTGCACTGGACTTGCATCGGGGAGTGACAGGTCTACCTACATGCATGTGTACATACACTGTACACAAAAACAGACACTTTTATTTTACACTCCTCATTACCAGCAGACACAAATGCCAATTGTGCAAATAAAGAATGGCTGCTAAATCTGAAATTTCTTCACAGTCATTGAACTGCCTACTAAGCCAGACAGTCCACTATTGAGCCCCAGAACCACCTTTACAAGTACAGCAGATACTGCAGAACACACACGCTCTCTCTCTCTCACGTTGTGTGTTTGACTCACAGGAAAGAGAGCAGATGTCAAAACTGAATCAATTTCACGACTATGTCTTCTTGCTGGAAAATAGAAAATGTCCGGAGCAGATGATGCCTGTATAGCCGCTTAACGGTGTCATGCAGATTAGTGTGTCATCAGGCAACATTAAGGTCACTGATCGTCGTGGTGTGGTCAGGAAGGACGAGACAATTATGTGAGGTCGAAGACGTTCAGCGTGCTGTACACTGGACAGTATTTTCACTGCCTGCCACTCGAGTGTCTCCAGTGGGTTTGACGTTGACGGCTCTGTCCGCTGTTCTACAAATAACGTCACACTGGTTTGTCACCATTCATCATATCCAACCCACGTTATGTAATCTAAGGAGTCTTGTACAACGACACGTCTTTCTTGTTGTTTTTCACGAGGACGATTTTTTAAGTAACGGGAAGCGTGTTTTGTGGTCACAGCACGATGACGGTAGCGAGTATTATTAAATGCAGATACGTGCAAATATGCAATACGTTAAAAATAACAAGACAATTTCACAAACTGCTGTGAGACCATGTTGTCTTTTCACAACTAAAGGCTCTATGTGTAGGAACGCTGTCGTGAAATCAATCACAGTAGTTTTTTTGGGTCGGGATCCTATCATCTACTGGCTTGTGTTGATTCTGAAAGCAGTTTCGAGCTCGGAGAACAAAGCGAAACGAAGCAGGGTTCGGTTCACAATGTTTTAAAAGTTCAGTGAGACGGACAAAGATCCACAATCGCTCCATTCACTTCAACGACATGGGAGTGGATGGATAAGAAAGAGGCTCCAGAGGAAATTCCAGAGGATTGGTTCAAGCCATAGGTTCACACAGATGTATATATATATATATATATATATATATATATATATATATATATATATATATATATATATATATATATATATATATATATATACATGCACGTATACACACATTCAGGATACATTCTGGAAGCTGCCCAGTACAACCACAGTATAATCTGCTGACCACTGTGTAATCTTTATGGACAAGTTAATATCTAAGTTTTATTACCGTGATTGTTCTGGTGCCGCCAGAAATTGGATGTCCCCCAGTTTTGGCTGGATGTCCGTCCCCTTCTGCTTTCTTTGTGTTGGCATTCTGCACTCGAGTGGATGTAGGAGCAGTGGTTAAATTGGGCCGGGGCTCCCCGGGGCTCTCCGGGGCTCCGTGCACATCTGTGTCCGGATGTGCCGTCTTGCAGTTAGTTGCCTACTGGCAATATGTCACACAACATTTGATGAAAGTGATGATTTTGAAAGCATGATATGAGGGATTATTACCAACATAGGAAACTTGAACGATTGCCTGATTACTTGTTATTCTTATAGATTTGATTGAGATGAAAATTCAGCTGTAGACTCTTTATAAATTGATGTTATACATTTCTATTTCTATAATCTAAGGGCGTGAAATGACACCGGAGATAAAATAATGTCCGCCTTCTGTCTTGTCTAAACTTTTTTAAAACATAGCTAAAATTAAAAACATGCCACTTATAGCTCTCTGGAGTTGCTTTTTGAAGCTTGCTGTAATATTATTGTTTGAAATCCAATTTTACTTGAGAACATAAGGACTTAGTGAAGTTAAGATGGAAATAGCAAAAAGGAAACCATCCCCAAAAACCCAACAGGTTCCAGCTGAGGTCTGACCTGAATTTCTCCAGACAAAAGATCTTCGCTAGATTTTGATACGCCATTCATCACAAGAAAGATTGCATTTCAAAGGACTCAAAATAAGATTTGACTGACACATGTACCTTCTTGTTAATGATTTTGGCTAGGCATTGTGACAACATGGGTTTAATCCACATCACAGCCCTAGAGGATTTTATTATAGACTGTTTACACATAATTTATATGCATTGTTGACTCAAGTAATCATACTTAAATGGAGCCAACATTGAGCCAGCATCTAAAAACAGCTTCAACAGTCATGATGGGTGCCCCTTGGTCCTTCTGGACAAAGGTCCCGGATGATGTCTTTAAAAAGGAAGTTTCTATTCTATGTTGCTAAAGCTGCAATGATTAATCTAATTACCTATTGACAAACTGTTTTGATAATTGATTAATCGGTAGAAGGAATTTGTTGGAAAACAAACACTCAGATTCCAACTTTTTAAAAGCGCTGTTTTATGTTGACACCACGTTGTGCTATTTCATCCTGAGATTATTTTCCAGTAGCAGTTTGAAGTGTTTTGGCACGGCTTGGCCGAGTGCCTCGATATATCCATGGTGGTATTGAAAAGGGGATTTGTTGTGCATGATCACAAAACATCCCCCCCCCCCTCTGCTTTCTTCACAAATCACATCCTGGGGCGCCCAGATAGCTCAGTTGGTAGAGCGGGCGCTCATGCACAGAGGTTCACTCCTCGACGTGTTAGACTCCAACCATCGGCCGTTTGCTGCACGTCCTTCCCCCGCTTGCTCCCCTTTCATGTCTTCAGCTCTACTATCAAAATAAAGGTTGAAAATGCCCCCAAAAAAATCTTTAAAAAGTATTAAAATGATAAGTGTTCAATTAATTGCACCTATTTTGAGAATCGATGAATCAGTTTCATTTTTTGGGGAAAAAAAAGCAAAAGTTCTTTGATTCCAGCTCATTAAATGTGAAAATGTTCTAGTTTCTTCTCTCCTCTGTGACATTAAACTGAATAGCTTTAAGTTGTGGACGAAATCAGACATTTGAGGACGTCATCATGGGCTTTTGGAAACATTGATCCACATTTTTCATCACTTTGACATTTTATAGACCAAACAAGAAACAACCATAGAGAACACAATCCACAGATTAATCGGCAATACTAATAATTGTCGCAGTCCTAGTTGTTTTGTATGGAGAAAGTTAGACTGTAAATCTGCTTCCTTTTCACTTTTCAGACAAGGTTTACCACAACAATAGCCCAATCCTGATGGACCAACTAAGGCAAAAAATACATAAAAAGCACAACAAAGGGATTGAAGAGAGAGTAAAAAACAGCCAGGGCAGTGGGGCAACAGGCATGAAGAGCGAAGGAGAAGAAGTTGGACAGAGCAAAGGAATACCGAGAGGGCCCAACTTTGGAATAGAAAGATAATCAAAATCTTCATGACTGCAAAATGGTCAAAAACAAACACAAAATACTACAACAAAAATATTTTCATGGACTGGAACCCATTTCACATGCTGGGCTCATTATTGCCCCAGGCGTCCCAGGCTCCTTACTGAGGTGGAAGTGAGCATCTGCCTTGGGCCATGATAACCTATTTACCTGACTGTTAATGAAGAGAAAGTGGACTCTCCGAGGCCCAGAGGTCACACCTCCTCTTGCTGACATCATCCGCTGAGATCCTACCATCTCTTCTCCCCTTCAATGAACAGCTTGTTGATCTTCAGAGGATATTGTTGTGAATGTAATTTGGGAATTTCAAGTCTGCCTCTTTGCAAAGAGAGTGACAAACAGAGATATGTTGAAAGAGAGAGAGCATACTACAGTACAAAGCAATTATGTGTAAGTGTATAAATATAATCTTTACATTAGTGTAACACAGTTTCACCACAGACATAATCGATTCATGCTGACCCATTCTGCCAAAGAGTCTTCACTGTGCATTACTGTGTGGTTCTCAATGGGGAAACACAAGAAGAAAGAAAGAAAGAAAGAAAGAAAGAAGAAATTCTAAATCAAAAGTCCATCAAAATGAGATTTCAAATCTGATCATCTGAATTTGAAAGCAGGATAGGCAATTCCGGCCTATATCTTCTTTCCAACTTACGAGTGTCTGAAGAAAAAACAACACTCGTACAACACAGTGTAGCTTCCCAGTGGAACAATGCAGCTAAAGACACAGGGTATAGTTAGCTTACCGGTAGCCTGCAGCTGCACTTTTCCAAACTCCATGGTCACTGCCGGAGTCGGAGATGAAATCCTCCTGCGTGTGGCAACATTTTGCCTTCCCCATGAGGTATGTAGACAACAAACGGAAAGCATGTGTGGCAAGGTATTTAATTGTGCGTTCAGGTGAACCTTAAAAACTCTGAGAAACCCAAACTGTTGGTGTAAACCCTTCATGTTTAGTGGGTCTTTTGTATCATAGCCATCAGTTGTGGAAAAACATAAATAAGTCCAATGAATCATGGATTTAGAGAGATGTGACATCCCTAGCGTTGCGGTTAGTCAGTCTGTCTGCTCTGTGGGGCCCTGACTATTTGCAAAGTCACTATTAGAGTCTCTTTAGATAATCATTGTCCCCAGAACAATTTTAATAAACCCCTGTTAACACTAGACTATCACATAGGCAAAACAGGGAACTGCCCCAACGTATAGCAAAGACTAAAGTAATGATCTGATTTGTTGTAGACATTCAGGGTCCGCAGAAGATTATGGTTTAAGTGAACACCCCTGACATTTTCCTCCAGCACCACCATCAGGCCAAGACTTCATGTTGATCACATGGTTAATCAGAAATGAATAGCTCCAAGAACAGCAAGATTTTGAATTGTTCGGTCCGTCCAACTTTAGTAGTGTGCCGTCTGTAAGAGCCACAAGCAGGGATTTCAGTCTTGTTGTTTCAGTGGTCGGTCTGTGGTTGGTGAGGAGTAGGAGGGAGGCAGGGTGCTCTAGATGACTCAATGGTCTGCAGAGCACCAGGAGGGCGATGAGACTGAATATACATGAGCTCATCGGAAATTCAGGTTTGAGTTCGGTACATAGCCGGGGAAAAGGTCAGTGTCATCAAACCTGGACCGGACACATTTTGCTCTTAGACCTTTTGTCAGTCACAGAAGAGAGAAGATTTTATGCATCTAGCTCCGAAGCCCCACCCAGACTAGTTCTATCAGACCCAGACTTCTAAGTTCTTCATCATCATGCACATGAGCAAGGGTTTGTGTTGGTGAAATCTGATCCAGGAAGCCCAGTTAAAGTAACAGCTCCTTGAGTTTGAAGGCTTGTAAACAGCCTTTTAACCCTTGTGATGTCCGTGTCACGGGGACTTGTTTATTCTATTTCCATTTTTTATTAGCCTGTGCTTCGGGGTCCCTTTTTTATTTCATGTCAACTGCCATCATGGCCTCGCCCTTCGGGTCTTGAAGACCCTTGTTTGTTTTTATGCAATTGTATGTACGTTCCACCACAATCCCGCCTCGTCCATCGGGTCCCGGGAACCCCCCGAGATGAGGCTAGTGGAAAATGCGTCTGACTGCAGGACGGGTCTCTGGGACCCCGGAGGACAAAATGAGGCTACACATTCGAGCGCAGGATGGGTCTCGGGACCCCAGAGGCCGAGGCAACGTTTGCAGAAAAATACAGTTGGATAAAAGAGGGTCTCTGGGACCTAAAGGACAACACAAGGGTTAAAGTTGAGCATAAAGCCGGGATTCCACTAGGCTGAGATGCTCTGTGCTTTTATTCCATCGTCTGCAATGAGCCATACTATACCACACCAGGAGCATCCTACAAGTGACTTACCTGACTCAGAGTTTTTGGTCTTTTGGTCATTTGTGCCTCTGCAATTAAAGTAAGTAGTCTCCATAGTAAAATCAGTTGTTCAGGCGCCCAGATAGCTCAGTGGGTAGAGCAGGAGTCTAAATATAGAGGCTCCTCGACGCAGCGGGCCATGGTTTGACTCTGACCTACGGCCTTTTGCTGCATGTCTTTCTCCCCTTTCATGTCTTCATCTGTCCTGTCAAAATAAAGGCCTAAAAATGCCCCCCCCAAAAAATGTAATTTACTCCAGTTATGAACGACATGGATCAAAGATTTGTGGTTGTCTTTCAGTTGTTAAAACATTGAAAGTTATCATTGCTTTAATTATTCTAATCTTTCATCGCGAGTTAACAATAGTGATAGTCAGTTCACATTTCACAGTAATCTCACAGAATTACCTAAATATGATTGCCTTTGTGACTATTTAAGAAAAAGTGTCTTGTTAGTTCATCAAACACGAGACGACATATGGAATAAAGTTGCATAATGAAATGTCTGAAAGGGGTTTTAGATTGTCAAGATGATTTGGTTCCCAATGAGCAGCAGAAAGCACACAGCGGGGGTGAAATTTAATTTCCTTTCCGTGGAGATTGCTCTAAATAGATGACCGTAAAGATAATTGTAGGTGAGAGCTGGACACTGGTAGCAAACTGGGAGCATGAGGGCGCAAATGTCACTCAGATAATAGTGTATCCTGCGGGGAAACACTGCCCTTTCATGATGGATCATGGGAAGCTTTGTTATGATCAGCTGTGGCTAAACTGGGAGGACGCACTCTTCCTGCGGACTCGACTTTCATGCAGGGAAGACAAAAAGCAGCAAGGAGGGAAAATAACTAACACGGCAGTTGGTAAAGGAAAATTGCAACTGACTCCCAACACATTGTACGAAATGGACGAAAATGTGTTAAGCGGTGGTATTGAATTAAAATAGTTATTCAATCAAAGTGACATAAGAGCCCTTGACAGTGTGTAATTGCAATCAGTTGAATTGCTTAATTCAAATGGAGAGCCATGGGGAGCCACAATTTGCCGAGCGAGAGAGAGCAAATAAGAGAAAGAAGGAAAGATAAGGGGAGTAGAGAGGGATCGTGGGGATTTTAACCCAAACAACTCTTACTACAGGATTTTTTCATCAGGCTGTGCAATTCATTAAACCTCAACATTGTGTTGATTTAATTATGAGCCAACATGCCAGTGAATATACCTGAAAAAGTGAATAAACTCCTGAAAGTGCTACAAAAATAAAGATATTCGTAAGTCTTGCTGACACTATCTTGTTAACTTTAGTTTTGTAGTTCTTGTTGGAATCTATGGTCATTAACCTCATTTATAGGAAATTACACCTACTGTTTGAGTTAGAAAAGCAGAAATTAGGAATTATTTAATTATACTAAATACATCAAAAATATACTTGAGTTCAATCTCAACACACATTTCCTTACCATTTGCATCACTCCAATCACGATGCAATCCTCTATTATAAAGCATGCTCTGCAGTAGAAAATAAAAAATACTGTCTGAAAGGAATTACAGATGTTATCTCAACACTTATCAAGCGTTGGTGGAACAAAAATCACCTTTACTGCAAAGACGTCATATCCAAAGGTGCCATTCTGGGGGGAAAAGGGGCTCAGTCATCTCCCACGTATGTAGCATGGTGTGTAATCAGACATTAAAACTGAATACGTTGTGGCACAGAGGGGCGGGTCAAACCATTTGCTGAGTGCATGACGGATAAGGAGATACAAAGAGAAGGCAGACGGGGTGAAAGAGGAAAAGGGCAAACATGAGGCAAGAGAGACTTTCATCAGAGACCCAGAAGAATCCAGAAAACAAAACAATGAAGAAAAGAAGAAGACGACACAAGTAGCTCGCTGTCGCATCCTTCCATTACTTTACTCAGTTAGAGGAGAGAGTCCTCTGAATGAATTAATACATTTCGAGTGTTAGCGATGCCGCCTTAAGTGCTGATGGGCGAGAGGGGAGAACTAATTGCCTCCCTGACTCGACCTCAGCCGAGGACTTTATCCCCTGATTTATGAAACCGAGCTGAACGCCAGCAGAACCTTGAGACCAAGAGGTGCTGACTAAAACCTGATCTCTTAGGTCTTTCGCACCAAGGCTAACCAGGTGCTGGTTCTGGTGCTGGTCCTACTCGCCAGTTCTCTAAGAACCAGCTGGATGTTCCCCAGCCTGAGAGCCAGCAGAGTGCTGGTTTCCTCCACAGACCATGGTGGTTCTGGTTTCCCATCCAGGTCCAAAGCTAACATCAACAGCTCTTTTTTCAACTATTATTATCGCTTTTTCCCACATTTTTGTCAGTTTTTGATTGCTGTGGATGATTTTTATTTTTCATATTTTCATTGTTGACGTTTTCAGCACTTATTTTGAAAATTTTGACTTTTATTGACGCTTTTGATCAATGTTTTTAACTTTTTTGTCATTTTTTGTCAATTTTTTTTATGTTTGTCTTTTTTTTTTACATTTAACACTACGTAACACTAAGTTATTAACTCTAGTTTTATGGTAAATTAGACCTAATGTTTGAGTTAGAAAAGCAGAAATTAGGAATTATTGTGACTAAAATTAAAGGAATGGATGTTGATGATAATCACAGACTGGAATATGTCAACTTTTACTCAATACTATTTCAAAAACACTTCCATCTGTTTTCAAATGCTATAAAATTAAATAAGATGCCCCAAAATAATGAAATGAATTTGACCTATGTCAGAAGCTTATTGTTTCCTACTGCTAATATGTTAAATATCACCGTCTACTCATACTGTTGAATATTTTGTAATTGTGTAATTAGTTTTTATGGTAAAAAGACGGAGACAAAGCAACTAAAAATGACCACAGAGAACAAAAACAGCCCAAAGAAAACAGAAATGACCAAAAGGAGACAAAATCCCACAAAGAGACACAAACTCTATGGGGAAATTTTTGGTCTTTTGAAAATAGGTATTTTGGATAGAAGCTCCCTGTAAACACCAATCGGTTTCCTTTACTTTTAATTTCTACTGACTTTATGATTGGCTCCAAGGCTTTATTCCCAGGAGCATTTAGAAAGAGAACAACCAGAAAAGTCAGCAGCGGAACCAGATCCTCGTCCCTTGATGGGCATTGTGGGTGACTGGATTGTCTGTATCAACTTGTTGGCGGGGGCGAGAGCCGCGCGATGCAGACCCTGATGCTGATTAAAGGCTGGCGTCTGCCGCCGCCCCCCAAACAGCTTGTGACAGGCCGGAGTCCGGCGGGCTCCACGGAGGCTCCTGCTGGAGACAGGAGGTGTCATCGCTGCTTAGACTGTGCGTGACGGGCCGATTTTACTGAAGGACGGACAAATCTCACAGAAATCAATGGATGCTCAGCAGCAGTCCTGGTTGGTTGCTGCTGTTGTGATGCATGCTGGTGAACAACAGTCTGAAAGCTGATCTGATTGTTGTTAGCTGGGTTTGAGAGAGAGGAGCAGGTATGTATGAAAACCAGCTCCCCAGAACGTCCCTTTCAACCTTAGAGGACTACCTGCGCCTTTGAATGGCAGACCCACAAATAACCACCTTGACGGATACATGCAACAATAAACTCAGAACAAGAAGGACTTCACTCAACACAAGTCCCTCTCAGCTGAAAACAAGGTAAGGGCTGCTAAAGATATC
Source organism: Etheostoma cragini (assembly GCF_013103735.1). Classification (NCBI taxonomy): domain Eukaryota; kingdom Metazoa; phylum Chordata; class Actinopteri; order Perciformes; family Percidae; genus Etheostoma; species Etheostoma cragini. Next base: position 24,540,908 of record NC_048419.1, on the reverse strand, counting down.
CAAAGGCTGAACATACCAGAATCAGGGAGAAAGCATTACTCAGAGCCAGCAACACCAAGAGATTACTGGGCCAACACTTTTCGACATTTCTTTCTGTATATGTATTTTTAGCTTCAAGAGCACTTTCAATTTCAATTCAATTCAATTTTATTTATAGTATCAATTCATAACAAGAGTTATCTCAAGACACTTTACAGATAG
>NC_048419.1:24527813-24540607 GCF_013103735.1 Etheostoma cragini | reverse complement strand
AAATACAGGAGCATAAGTATACACCCCCCTATGTTAAAATACAGGAGCATAAGTATACACCCCCCTATGTTAAAATACGGGGGCATAAGTATAAATCCCCCTATGTTAAAATACAGGGGCATAAGTATAAATCCCCCTATGTTAAATTCCCATAGAGGCAGGCACATTTTTACTTTTAAAGGCCAGTTATTTCATGGATTGGGATACTATGCATCCTGGTAAAGTTCCCTTGGTCTTGTAATTAAAATAACCCCACATCATCACATACCCTACCAGAGATTGGCATGGTTTTATTTCAGTTAGCTTAACAGCTGGTTGGATTTGCATTGAGAGATGATCTTATGGGAATGCATCATCACGTTAAGGAAAACTCCCACTTTCCCCTGGACTCTCCCATGAAGGCACATGCAGGACACAGAGAAGCACAATTTGCCATTTTCAATCCCCGCGACAGGCAGTCGGCAAACTACACTTCCTAAGACCCATCACAACAATAGAGTCTTGTGTGAGAGAGTGAGTTGCTTGTGCTCCCTACTCCCGAGAACGTGCTGGGTGACGGTGCAGGCCGGGCCAGACAAACGACCATTTGCACATACACACAGGCTTACGCTCAGGGTCAAGTGTTCGAATGCTGCAGATCCATTAGCGAGATCAGCCTGTAGAGGATCCAGGTGTCTAGACACAGAGCACATTACATGATTAAAGAGAGTTAAGATGCTGGACAGGTTTTGTGTTTTTGTGTGTGTGTGTGTGTGTGTGTGTGTGTGTGTGTGTGTGTGTGTGTGTGTGTGTGTGTGTGTGTGTGTGTGTCTGTGTGTGTGGGGTGCAGATGAGGAGTACAGGTTCCTACAGCTGCTCAGAGCTCTCGTTAAGCTCCCAGATGAATCAATCCCGGCCAACCAATTTAGACTGTGGGGAAAAAGGTGCATCGATCCAGGCTCGGGGTTTTCCACACATGGTGGTACTCGCGGCTTAGCCTGACGAGCCAGGTAGTATGTTACTGGAAACTGTTTGGTAGACCTTTTTATTACCTTAAAAATACCTGGCTGGTGATTGGATGAATCCTCTGTCTTTCACGTTCCCCATTGTTGTTTCAAACGTACACAAACACACACACACACACACACACTTAAACCCTGCCCCTGAGCCGCCAGTAACTTTTCACTGGATGCTGATTGGTTCAGTCCGCTTCTGTTCATTAACCAAACGACCAAAGAAGTCTGAGAAGATGCATTTTTGTGTGATATGTGATCTTTTTCATCCTGTAAAACACACTGTTCTTTTTCCTTTTCATTGTTTTGGCCAAAGAAGAATGTAAGGTGTAGAAATATTTCTAAATTACAGATGTGTGATTCTTAGTATTAAAGTCTATAAATATGTTGTGTTGCTCATTGCTGTGAGTTGTGTGTATTCATGAGATGTGGTAACAATGTCAAGGGAAAATACATTCCTATTCCCTGTCAATGTAGACACTCAGTTAGTTAGCTCATGTTTTGACTACCAAATAAGTCCAGGAACGTGAGTGTGTATCAGACTCAGGACACAGAAATTCCCATGGTCCCATGGCATGAAAATTTCACTGAGGTTTTTAATGAGTATTTTTTTAACATTAATATGCGTTCCCCCAGCCTGCCTATTGTCCTCCATTGGCTAGAATCTGGCTAGAGTCTGGCCCCTTATGAGGTCATAAGGAGCAAGGGAACCTCCCCTTTCTCTGCTTTGCCCGTCCAGAAGATTTAGCCCACCGATCAATTGGAATCAGATTTGCAGGATTTTGGGCCTTACTTCAGACATAATTCCCTACAAAAGTCATGCTCAACAGTCAGCATTGTCTCTCTGAAGAAGAATGTGAGTGTTTAACGTCTGATCCTCTGTTATTATTGTGCTCAGACTAAACCCAAAGGGAATTGTAGAGATTGATTGATGCACTAAAGTCAATAGGAAGACACAAATGGACACAATAGACCCAGAATGGTTCTCTGTGGGACAGACTGATGCAAAGATACATCAATGCAAGTGTAATTTAATATGTCAAGTTCACTGAAATAGTCACCCTTTTTCCAATGTTGTATGGCTGTATTGTTGAAGAGGGAAATAAGAGAAAGAAGTTAGTTTAGTTTCTTAAAAGTTATGCGATCAGTCTGACACACACAAACACACAAATCAACCGCATTGGCATAATACCTGGTTGAACTTCTGGCTACGTTGGCTGTTTGTGTAGACAAAAAAACCCACACTGCACAAAAAAATTGGACCGTCAAATCCAATCCATCCATCCTAATGAAATGAGAAAAATTCTGATTCAACCTGAACGCACTGCAACTGTGTGAAGAAGGTAAAGTGAAGCCAGCGATGTTACCTAGCCGTGCAGATAGTTTGGTTTTATCTGCTGCTGTTCTGAGAAATCCACCACTGACATTTGTGCTAGCATCCATAGTACCCATCCCAACGAATGTCAATGGATTAGTTTGATACCTGAAAAGTCTCATGGCATGAACATGTCACTTTGTGAGGTTTTTTAACATTATTGTACGTTCCCCCAGCCTGCCTATGTTCCCCCAGTGGCTAGAAATGGTGATAGGTGTAAACCGAGCCCTGGGTATCCTGCTCTGTCTTTGAGAAAATGAAAGCTCAGATGGGCCGATCTGGAAGGTTAGCTCCCCTTTCTCTGCTTTGCCCGCACAGAGAATTTGTGAGAGACTTCAGATACAGTATTAGGGGACCACTAAGGTCTATATAAAAGAGACTTCAGATACAGTATTAGGGGACCACTAAGGCCTATATAAAGAGACTTGAGATACAGTATTAGGGGACCACTAAGGTCTATATAAAAGAGACTTCAGATACAGTATTAGGGACCACTAAGGTCTATATAAAAAAGACTTCAGATACAGTATTAGGGACCACTAAGGCCTATAGAAAAGCCTCCAAAGAGCACCATGTCATGGGGCCTTTAAATGCCAAAAAAAGAAATGTTGAAAGGAATGTGGCTAAACAATTGTAGCTGTTATCCAGTGTAAAGCTTCATTTATAAGAGGCAGTTTGTATTTCTGCAAATTAATCAGAATGAGTCCACCCTTTTGAGAAACATGAGATGGGAAGACGGCAACTGGAAGAGGAAGAGATTTAGGTAATCTCTGAGAGGGGAAAGAATCTCAAGGCCACAGTGAGGCAGATCCTCTGAAGAGATTTGGTTGAGCCTAACTCCCTTGTTGAGATGCTCCACATGCTTGCTCGAATAATGACAGAAAGATACTGCCTGGCAGTCAAACCACACATAAACCTTTATCACTCTCGAGCTTTTGGCATTAAAAAAGCCCCTCAGAGTAAACATCCCCCCCATATAACCAAAGCTCTGTTTATGGCCCTGTTGGTGCTATACGTCTTACATGTTGATCACCACCGGAATGTCAGAAAAATCTATCTCAATCAGCGCCTCCCAAAGTCATCCGTCTTTGCACTCACTCATTGGTGCATTTTACGACCGACCTGAAGGGTTTGAACCAGACCCCCCCCCCCTTATTTTCCAATGAGCTTCCAATAATCTAAGGTCAAAAACACCAGCGTTTGCCATCTAGAGCTGCATAGATTAGCAATTATTATATTAATCGCCAACTATTTTGATAATCGATCAATGTGTTTGAGTCATTTTCTTTGAAATGTAAAAATTTGTCCAACTCCAGCTTCTTTAAATATGAATGTTTTCTTGTTTCTTCTCTCCTCTGTGACAGTGAAGACTCAGCTCCATTTGTGCCAGTCCTCATTAATATTCAACAAGCTAAGCTCCTAGACTCTGATTGGCTAACAGGTAGCCAATGATGTAGCCTGGCTACCAGCATCCTTTACCCATAGACAGTTAAAGAAATTGACCAACGGATCCCTGTTCTGGATGTTGTGGAAATGTAACCAAGCTAGCTAGCTACCGTTAGCATGAGCTAGTAACTTAGCTATGCATGTGAATGGCAACAGTGCCCAAAGGTCCACGGTCAATTAGCATCTTCCTGTTTGGTGCTGTAGGGAGCCCACCCATTGGTTCACATGGTTTAACTTCACCATCAAGACTATCTAAAACTGACAATAATATCAAACACGTTTGATTTTTGTCGGAACGTCAACACGGGAAAAAGACCTTACACCAAACAACCAAGCCCCAAGCGAGCAAGACTTTCAGTATTTCAATCCGATATTGGAAATTAATCTGCGACAGTGGAATCGCTTGAAAAGTCGTTTGTTGCAAGATCGGCATAAGATGAACAAGAAAAATCATCACACATAGCTGAGCTAGCACAGATGCTAGCTAGCTCCTCCTCTTGAATGAACACATTTTTTACAACGTTTCCATCCCTAAGGGGTATCACACATTGCTTCCCACTGACCCCTGCTGGCCCAACACACAAAAAACATCCCAAACAAAGAGGCATTTGTACAGAGATACAATTTATGTTTGATGCTAAACACACAGCTGTGTATTTCTTTAAGCTGTTGGCTCTGGAAAACATCCCGGAGTTGCAATCAGTCCCAATCGAATCCTCAGTCGGCAGGTGAACTCCTGTGGACTTTCCGTGTCAGTGTTCTGTTATTTGGAGTCATATTGCAGCCATTAGACAACACAACAAACACATCACGGAGTACAAGAGTGGACAAGGATGTATATTAGTTTCCAGACTTCTCCATTTTACTCCCAGCAGTCTCAGCAGCTTATTGTCCTTGAGTTCCGATGCCTCCTTCAATCTTCGCCACAATCTGCTAAAAACGATGAGGTTCATTTATCTTTTTAAGTGGAAGAAGCACGCTGAGATGTTTTGCCACTCGCAACAAACCAACACCTTTCCACAAAACAAACTTGCCTGCGACATTTCCCAACCAATTAAGGACGTAATTAATGAAACCCAGCACCTGTAGTGCCAGAACAATCACCGGAGAGGGGACAGTGAAAAATGTAGCAATCACATTAATCAAGCAAAAGGCACAGGCCTATTACTCACACCCCATCTAGAGTGGGGCGTTGCGCGCGGAGAACAGGTGATAGTTATCATTAATATAGAGGGAGATCAGCGGCTCGGGCTGTTTCATCATTTGGGACCTAGATGAAATGCGGGATGGGCGCCGCATTTGTTGCGAGCACAGTGGCAGACAAGGCAGCCCATATGTTGGATTGTCTAAGAGGAGTGGAGGTGAAGATGTTGGGATAATGATGAATGCAAATGTGAGTGACTCTGCAGCAGCAGCAGCACAACAACATCTGGTTCTGCATCGGGCTCTTGAGTACATCCAGGAGATTCGGTGGAGGACCTGTAGGTACGAACACACACACACACACACACACACACACACACACACACACACACACAGCCTGCAGAGTTGGAGAAAGTTGTTGGAATCAGAGGAACATTTGTTGCTGTCTCTCTAATTCCCTCACCACCAATAATGCCAGAAGAAGTGGTAAAATGTACAGTACTTACATTATCTTTACTTACATTCTGGATATCAGAGAGACACGGCTGTGTTCACTGATGAAGACACCTACGCAAAAACAACACACAACACTGAAAACCACACTGTAAATAACGGCTGTGACATCTCCAGTTATTTCCTTTAGATTTCACAGTGACACTACTATGTGGTTTTTACAGTAAAATGCTGTAAAGTTGCATTACAACCTTGTCACCATGATAAAATCACAGTAGTCCAAGTATTACAGTTGAAATCACAGTAGTCTGTGAGAAAAAGAAAGAAAGCACTCTGTGTAGAATGTTTTTTTTGGGGGGAGGGGGGAATTTTAGGCCAGCTGATAATAGGACAGCCGAAGACATAAAAGGGGAGAGAGAGGGTGAATAAAATGCAGCAACGTTTGTTTTATTTTCAGAAAAGATGCTTTGAGCTGCAGAAAAAAAAAACATCTGCGCTCGATACTCCTTAAGATCACAGTGTAAACACAGATGCCGGCAGCTTAAAAAAAGACTGCAAGTGTGAACATAATAGAATTGATACCTTGTGGAAAGTTCAACAAGATAAGTACAGGAAAATGTTCAAAAAAAAAGCTACACACCTTTCAGTTTTATCTGATGCAAGAAAAAGATTTGGGTCCAGATTTTCACCAAAAATAATACAGATAATGTCACAGGTTCTTTTGATGCTGTGCCATAAAAGGGTTTCCAAAATTGGTACAGACTGTTAGATCAACGTTTTTTCAACACCAAAATGTTTTGTTGTGTTTTTTAGCATTTTGGGTGTCACTGCAAAGAAACCAATTGTTCTGTGTGGAGAATATTTTGATTGACGCATTTACTGCAATGGTGAATAAGCGGTGCGAGGCTGCCAGGGCGTGAAGTGAAAACAAAGGCTGGGCAAGGTGTACCGGAGTGGGGATCGGGTTGTGCATTTCAATTGAGCGAAGCGGTGTTGGAGCTGAGTGAAGTGTGAGCCGCGGCCCGTGGTGTTGATTAGTCTGGACCTGTGTTACAGGGCGGCTGAGTGCAAACGGCTCTGATGGACTGTGTGTAATAAACCGTGATGACCTCCAGCTAATCCACCCACCGTGGCTCCTAGAGTCACTAAAGCCCAGCCAATGACTGGAAAGCGGCCCAGTTGCCACGCTGAACCTGCTTTGGGCACATAAACTGTAGTCTCGCTTTTGCCAGACCTTCCCCCACAGCGCATCAGAGGAGGCTAGTCCACATACCATTCCGGGATGGGAGAAAAAATGTTGTGGGTTATTGGCATTGCTTTAAACCATTCACAGGTGTCTTGGGGGGCACTAAGTGCCAGATCGAGCAACGGTGTCAGCAAGCTTCAGGAAGGACATTATTTAGGTGGAATATGTGTATGTTGTCGTGCAAGAGAAAACTCAGATTGGACAGATAGTTTAGCTAGCTGTCTGGATTTACCCTGCAGAGATCTGAGGACCAGGTAACCATAGTCCTCAGATTGTACAGATAGTCTAGCTAGCTGTCTGGATTTACCCTGCAGAGGTCTGAGAACCAGGTAACCATAGTCCTCAGATTGGACAGATAGTCTAGCTAGCTGTCTGGATTTACCCTGCAGAGATCTGAGAACCAGGTAACCATAGTCCTCAGATTGTACAGATAGTCTAGCTAGCTGTCTGGATTTACCCTGCAGAGATCTGAGGACCAGGTAACCATAGTCCTCAGATTGCACAGATAGTCTAGCTAGCTGTCTGGATTTACCCTGCAGAGATCTGAGGACAAGGTAACCAGAGTCCTCAGATTGGACAGATAGTCTAGCTAGCTGTCTGGATTTACCCTGCAGAGATCTTTTAGCCCTTTTCGGAGTTAGGAAGAGGACGGCCACCCGGCATGGTATCCGGCAGAATTTCAGCACCGGCGCTATCCCGAAAGAGGAACGGATGGTGTACAAAAAGAAGTTAAGAGCCGCGGTTATCCAAACACATGCTGTATTGACTTTTTGGTACAGCCTGTAGCAGAGATGGCCTGGTCCTGATAGACTCTTGTACATTTCATGTGTCCAGAGTCTGGTCACTCTCCTTTGACAAGTGTCAACTTCCTTAAAGGTTGGTACTCTGTTGAAGTGTATCTTAGCTAACTCCTCACCCCGTTAACGGAGCAAGCTGGAAACCTAACTTCTCCCGAGCCCCGTGGGGAGGAGGGCCATAACGTCATGGCCCCCGGCAGAACTCTGCAAAGATTGTTCCTGCTTGGCCTTTAACTTCTGGTTATTCGGCAGCGTTGCCACAACGGAGCGAATGGTTTCGCTCGCATGTTTCTCCGCCGCCATTACAGAACTAAAACTCAAACCAGCGCACGGCGTCATCGTTCTCAGCCGCTCCCTCTGGTCCCTGATAGGACTGCTACAGATTTGACTGGAGAAAACCCAAGAATATACCATAAACCCACACGGAGTACTGAAGGAAAATGACAATTGAGCAGAAGTACGTAGGAGGGAGGAGCCAGGCTAGCGAAGACAAGCCGTGCTTCCACAAACGCATGCTTTGTTTCATCTGGTACCAGTAGAGTTTTGGACTAGATGTTTGAGTTTTGGCTCCAGTTTCTTTTGATATTTTCATCTGTGATTATCCATCAACGTATGTTCCTCTGATCTTAACAATTAGTCAAAAAAATGGATGTGTTGTGGTTTAGGGTATTTGCTTTGGGTTCTTTTCCTGATTTTTAATTTGTTTTATCCTGTTTTATATTTGTATCTTTTCTCCCCGATGTTGTGTTGTTGGTCCTGTCTTGTGTTCCCCTGAGTGTCTGTATTTTCTGTTTCCTGTTTTATTTTGAAGTCTGTTTTTTGTCTCGTCCTGACGTTAGTTTTACTTCCTGTGTCTTCCCTCTCTTGTGATTCCCTGATGTTTTCCACCTGCTTCCCTGCCCTCTTGTCACCTGCCTCTCGTTACCTCATTACCTCGTTACCTTGTGTTTTTAATGTCTGTGCTCCCTCATCTCTTGTCAGATCCTTTTGTCCTGTCGGCGTATCTTCCCAGTGACTTTTCTGCTTTTAGTTTTTCATGTCACTGGTTTTTGCCTTTTCTTTTTTTGTGAACTTCGTTCTTGTTGATATAAAATCCTTTTTGAAGCTTGTACCTACTCTGCTTCTGCTTTTGTGAACCTTTAATTCAGATACCAGACATTATTTCATAAGAAATTAGCTGTATTGACAATGAATTCCAAGGATGAGTGTTAAACTAACGGTGCTGGCGTAAACAACAAAAGTCCAACTGATGTCTGACAAAACTCTTACTCAGAAATCGATACTACAACATTTCATGTCAGAAATTTATTTACTATTTTAATCAAATTTAACCTAAAACTTCGCCACAAAACAATATGTACAAAACATTATAAGTCAAGGTTGAGGTTCTGGACCACAGGATGGCCTCTTTATGGATTTCAATGAATTGTAATGGGCCTTTTTCACTAGTTTGACTTACAGTATAATTTTTATTACTACAAGTAAGTTCACATCAGATTAATCATTAATGAAAAAAGTCATTAACCTCAGCCCTTTATTCGCAGTTTCTGACTGGAATGTAACAGGTTCAAATCTCCAGTTTATCCTGTCAACGTGTCTTTGAGAAAGAACAAAACTCCTTATCAAACCAAAGAGTTTACCATGGAGTCCATCAAAGCTGGTATTCAATAATAACACATACAAGTGATGTGTGAAAACTGTTGTTATGAAACGTTTTTGTGTTGCGGCCTACGTTCCTCATATGTGCCAAAAAAATAAGTCCAGTAATTGATTAAGCCAACAGAAATTTGAATAACAATTTTAAAAAAAATCAAGTAATCATTGAAGTCAGTTCTCAACAAAGAAAATTGCTGGTTTCAACTACTTAAAATGTAAGGACCGTCTCTGAGTCCTTTTAAAGTGAGTATGTCTGAGTGGTGGACTGGTCGGACAAAGCAAGCAACATGAAGATGTTGACTAACAAATTAGATATTCCCTTTTTTTCTGACATTTTAGTAAATAATTCATCAAAATCAACAGATTGTTAGTTGCAGTCCATTCTGAATGGACCATGGCATATCAAAATGTCAAAAAGCAAACATCATCGTTTCAGAATTAGCAGAAAATTAATTCTTTACACGTTGCTGTTGATGTGGGCGTCATTAAATGGAAAGCTGAATTTCTTCTGAACATTTTGATTTTAAAGACATGGGGATCACTTATATGCATATACCTTAAACAGGTAAATTTAATAAGATATGTGAAAATGCCCTTAAATGTCAGAGGGTTAAGCAAAGTCTTTGTTCAATCAGTTGGTAAATTAGCGTGAAAATCCAGACCCAAATGCAAAAGATAAAGGGTCAGCACTTGAGTGCTGAAAGTCGCCCATCCCGAGGGGCGGCACCAAGCGTGCATTTGAAAATCTCCCTGCACGCAATTGGATAACACTACAACCAATCACAACACACAGGGTGACGTCTCCAGAGGCCCATACCATAGGCCGTTAGTTTTCAGTCAATGCCCCAAACGCTTAGCTACCAGCGGAGCTAACTGCTAGATTAGACTGTCAACATCTGTTCATCTCATCTCTGGCCCCTGCTATATCAGATACACAGATGTGATTGGTGCAGCTCAGCTACAAGGTACAAAGCACTACGCAGAGACGTAGTTAAATAGACGGTTAAATAAGTGGACCAACATATCAGACCAGTGTTCAGTGAGGTCTATTAGAAGCTCTTTCCCGGTGATGCTGAGCGTTACTGCGCAGCCTCCAACTGAGCTGGAAGACGTAGATGTGACGTGAGCAACCTGTCTGAAAGCTGTAAGTCTTCTGGTAGCTGTGCAAGAGAAATATCAATCATTCCCAATCAGCAGAGACTGAGAGGTAGGTATATGTTAGGAGATAACATAGGCACAGGCTAATTACTGCTAACTAACATGCTAGTTAACATTAACATAGACACAGACTAATTACTGCTCACTAACATGCTAGCTATCGTTAGTAATTCCAACTGTCTGCGACCTTACCCTGTACTATACGATGATTCCTCTATTGTGCGACAGACGTTGCTTGGTCACGACACAATCATTAGCCTGTTTTTACAAAAATGTCTGCTATGAAGACATTAAGGTGAGCTACAAGGTAATGGAGTCTTTTATATATTGTTGTGTTTCTTTAGAAATAAACAACGGACAAATAGAGACTTTAAACGAATCAGATGTAAAGTTGTTTGCTGTCAAACTGGCGCCAAAATGAATGGGAGTCAATGGGATGCTAGCGGCGGGTGATGGCTTGGTAGCTTAGAAAGGAGAGGCTGACCCCCTTGAGAGTAACTTGCTGAGCAAATTCAAATTGTGCTCTCTGGATTCCCAGGGTACAGGTAAGTAGCACTTCTGAAGAATTTAACCCAAATTATAAAATGACCTTTTGTTTCTAAGTACTTCATGTATGTAGTTTGTGGGCAACAACTGAAATTCTGAGACGTTATTTTTCTGATAGATATCTTATCGGCGCCACTTGAGTACAATAGAAGTAAATAGAATGGGCAAGACTGTGTGTTTTGTTTTGTTATAAACATATTTGGCTTTTTATCCACTCCAATGGTTAGTCATATCTCACAGTTTGAGTCATGAGGTCCATCAAAGTCTCCTGCTGAACACAGATACCAAAATAACCAAATTCAGGCGCCAAGCGGCTTCCATTTTGTTTTTGGATTAGTTTCTTATCTGTACTGTACAGACGGATACAACACTCCAGATGCATTCAATTTTTTTTTGTAATTTTTGATTCATGAGGTTCTCAAAACTTGGCCCAGCTCTGACACCAGAGACACACAATCCAATTATACAGAGTCGACGATTGTGAACTACATTTGGAAATAAGACTAATTCTGGTTCTTTTTGAATGTTTCATTTCTCTTCGTACAGCTCGACTAGAATAGGAACAAACACATCATTAAATCAGCAACGTCCCACTGTCGTCGTCATTATGAAACTCAGTTTGATGCCAATATGTTTCATTAAAAAAACATGCAGCCATTCGGGGGCCCCGACTTCCCTTGGTATGGAAATATGAAGCTAATCACGGACACAGTGCACGCCAAGCCCGGGGAAAGCGGCTCTCTGGCGTTTTCAAATAATACCATTAAAAAATAATAATTGATGAAGTTGGCTCCAAGCAAAGGCACTAAGCACTTTAAAAGCCTTCCGTCCTCTTACAATACAATTTCCAAATCAATATTTCATTAACTGGATAGAGGTGCAATGTTCCTTGTTAATAAAGGTTTGGCTCAGCACCGAGTTTAGCTTTACAGATTTAAGGCAGGGAGTGGGCAATTATGTTATGTGCCTTCACACACACACACACATACTTAAACACACACACACACAAACACACACACACACATACGTGCATTCGGTATATTCTCTGCAGAAACACACACACACACACACAACTTACAAACATTTGGTATATTCTCTGCAGAAACACACGTAAACACACACACCTAAAAAACATTTAGTGTATTCTCTGCAGAAACACACACACACACAAACACACACAACTAACAAACATTCGGTATATTCTCTGCTGAAACACACACACAGAGACACAGCCACACACACACAGACACACACCTTACAAACATTCCGAATATTCTCTGCAGAAACACAAACACACACACCTAACAAACATTCGGTATATTCTCTGCAGAAACACACACACACACACACACACACACACACACAGACAAACACCTTACAAACATTCGGTATATTCTCTGCAGAAACACACATAAACACACATGTGTTCACACTCACACACACCTCGTCCTCCCTTGATTGTTCCTGTGTTTATGGGCCGTTTTATGACCATGGAGTTTTTGATCTCCAGCGTTGTCGGGCGCCAGGTGACTTTCCCCGCGGCAACAGCGAGAAACAAACATGAGCTCCTCTGACTTTGGACCTAATTCAACTGACAGCGAAGGTGCAGCTGCCACTCCGACAACGCTGAATATTATTAATATTTCATCAGTGTAGAAAATCTGCTTAGAAACATAAGAGATATTGGATAGGATGGAACAACACACTGTTTTTCTGCTAAATAAAACACAACCACTTCATTAAGTTCACTTCTCTTCATTTAAACATATATATATATATATATATATATATATCTGAAAACAATACACATGTTCTAAAGGCTCAGTCTGCTACTTAAAAATAAGTAAATCCAGTGCTGTTTCCACGGTATTGGCATTTTGAAATATAAATCGGTAATGTGAGAAAGGATGGGAAAATTGGCAGAACAGGCAGCCAATGCAGTTGTCACTGGGCACTCTAGCCCAATGGGTTGGGGGGTGTGG
>NC_048419.1:24523947-24527803 GCF_013103735.1 Etheostoma cragini | reverse complement strand
GGGGATGTTGCTTCCCTGTCGCCTAGGATCTCATTTTCAAGACGAGTGGGCAGGGAGGGAGGCGCGGGCAATCTGACAAAGTGCCCGCTGCAAGTGTTAAATTGTGTTGTGTGACCTTTTCCCTACGCGTGCGACCTCCAGTGCAAATCAATGAACAAGAGACGGATTTCTTTTGCCGTTTTTGAGTTCCACAAACCATGAAAATGTTTTCTAAACAAGACATAGACAGTGCCGTTTTTGCATATCAGACGGCAAAAGACTCGATTAATCAGGTAAAGCCACAGTTGAACATAAACGGGGCTGTAGAATTACAACCATGCTAATTTTGCTAACTTTAGCTTTCAATAACATGCTTAGGAAAGACTAGGATCTCCGTTGTTTGTAATGAAGAGACCCGTAGTTAGGGATGTACGATAACTCAGTTCTAAAATCCCTCTAATATCCTCAGTTGATACAGCACAGAATACTCATGGTGAACACACTGATGGCCTGGCGAGTGTCGCTTACCGTCTTAAAGTCTTACGGCAAACTGAGACTGTCTCGACTTGCAACAGGATCTCTTAAATTGAAGACACACAGTATGTGTAATTCTTGGCTCAAATAAAAACCGAATATGCTTATCCCCACTCACTACCGTACACATCTGAAATAAGGTCAAAGTGGGGTCCACCGGAAGGGGCAGGACACCCCTCTTGAGTGTCTTCTGAGGCAAAACTCCACTTTAGCGTTTCCAGATGGAATCCTGGTGGAGGTGAAGTGGAACAACTGCTTCAAACTTTTGTTTTGATTTTATTTTTATACTTTTTTTTAACTTTATGCTGATATCACTCTGCAATATTCAGATCCCTTTGATTCAGCTTCAGAGGGCTTTGTGTGGAGAGGGAATCACTGTGGGATTTTGGCATCAATGCAAATGCAGTGGTGCTTGTCGTTCAGGGCCGTGTGCCTGGACATTTGATTAACTATTGTACATCTGTAATGAAATATTGGAATGCACACACACACACACACACACACACACACACACAGTGTCAGAATTACAGAAAGTCACTTCTACTGCAACAATCTTTAATAGCACTGTATTTCTCAGCCCGCTGCACGCTGTCCCTGCCCAGCTCAGCTCAGCTCAGCTCGCTGCAGCGTGTGTGACAGATTGAAATATTGAAATTCGTCTTGATGAATTGAAAGACATGCGGCGCCACATACCCGGCAGGATTGTGCCAGATTGGTTTCTTTAACTGTGGTTCTGTGTGGGACGTGATCCGTTGGACGAGTCTGCAGACATGTGAAGGGAAAGCGTCCTCTGCGTCCTGTAAAATGTGACGCCTTTTGAGCTGCTGCTGAAGCCTCAGACGTACAGTGTGGAGCAGGAGGATTCAGATGTGATGCAACAGTGACACCCAGTGCAGGTAGAATGCAGGGCAGGGGCACGCATCAACATGCATTTAATCATGCAATGAATATAAAAGGCACCACTAAAAAAATGAAATAAAAATGACATCTTAAAGTGCAGTTTTCTGCTGATATTTTCATTTAACTATGTGGTTTTTTTTGCGCCAGTTGAGATTGCGATGATGATGATGATACATTGTGCAGCCCTGACTCAAAGGGTTTCATGTTAAAATGTTAACTTTATCTTAGAACCAACCTCTGTATTTTAGTTTTTTTGCCAAATTGTACATTTTATACTCACCCTTGAAGCGCATATTTGGTTTTGTGTCAGCACAAGGGGAAGTTCTTATTCATAATGTGTCTAAATAACCCTGTAATGTGTATGTGGCCAGACACACAGTGATACACAATTCATTCATTCATTCATACTCTGTGGTTAGTTACTGACAACATGTAAATGATCAGTGATCTCAACGATGTGTGTAAGGATCCTGCTGGATCCGGCTTGTACCCCCTTCGTCTCCCCATGGTCTAAGATTTTCAATCCCAGTGACATGTACCATCTGGCTCCGCACTCACCTGCCAGCAGTGTTTAGAAAGCTTCATAATTTCGTCTTCATCAGTCTTCACATGTGGTGCCTTTTGGATATTTCAGAAATCTGATTTTAGACCTGCAAACTTCTACTCAGAATTGATTTACATAATTGTATTTCTCACCCTGGTTTTCCTAATTTATTTATCTAATTATTCATTCTGAAATTTTTATTTGCTTTCTTTTGTTCTTATGGTGGATATAATATGGATAGATAGAAAACATAATAATTAAAAAACAGTTAATGGTTTAATACAATATTCATCATTATAAAATAAATACAACTGTATAAATAAAAAAGGTTTTCTTAAGACACTGAAATAAGCATAAACACTAAAACTGTAGAATTATAAGACTGAATAAGTAGGTTTTTAGTCTAGATTTAACTATTTCCAGCTTTTGCGGAGACAGGAAGTGCTGCTCAGCACCCATGGGAGCTGCAGAATAGCACCCAGGATTTGTGTTCTTGAATAAAGCATTATGCAAAGCAGAACAAGAAGGTCCAAGGTTTAAAGATCCCATGACATGGTGCTCTTTGGATGCTTTTAGATAGACCTTAGTGGTCCCCTAATACTGTATCTGAAGTCTCTTTATATAGACCTTAGTGGTCCCTAATACTGTATCTGAAGTCTCTTTTATATAGACCTTAGTGGTCCCAAAAAGCATAATATGAGCACTTTAAAGGATTTTGTCCCTCTCTGTGGCCTCTTTACTGCTTCGATGCCCATGTGGTTTAGTTGATTCAAGCTGTGGTTTTCACTATCCAATCTATCTTCTTATGTTCCTCTACTTATCTGAGTCAGGGTCAGCAAAAGGTTTCAGAGGGCTTCAAACAAATTCAGGTTTGTACCTGTTCTCATTGAAAACATTCAAAGACGAAGCAAAAAGCCTGCTGTCACAGAAAGGAGTGAAACGTAAGGAATCACACAAATTACGCTAACCGCACACACTTCTGGACTGTCTCTCCACAAAGGCCTTCACGGTGTTGTACACACACCGAAAGGGAAAAGGCAACCTTGAGAAAGACATTCAATCACTGCTTTCCTTCACAGCTCAGCACACCGGCCAAATGGCTGCAGTTTTCGTAAAGTTGCAACAACTGTCGGACACAGACCCCCTTCCCCCCCGATGTCACTGTTGAAATCAGTGTTTTAGATGCTGTTACCGTCTACTGATGGCTTTAAAAGAAACCTTTGTCCTTGGCCACAGCCTCCATCTCCTCCTGGGAATGGTTCATCTGGGCTCTCTGTATGATGAGAGACAGAAATGGCCAGGGAACACTTCGGGACTCTAACAGCCATGTCTCTTCCCTGTGTCCTGGGTCTTACCCGGGGTCTCCTGCTGGTTGGATTTGTCCAGAAGACCTCCTTAGTGTAGTTGAACCACCTAAACCGTTCTACTCTGATCTTCTATCTTCTCATAACAACTGAAGAAAGACAATGTTGAGTCCTCTTTCCTTGTTATTAGATCTGGATAGGCCCTGTATGTAGGTACAGAACAGCAGAACAGCAGGCCTCCGTTTAAAGGTCCCATCGAAGGAAAATATCACTTTTTGAGGTTTTTTAACATTAATATTAGTTCCCCCAGCCTAAGTTTGGCCCCCCTGTGGCTAGAAATGCTAAAGGTGTAAACCGAGCCCTGTGTATCCTGCTCTGCCTTTGAGAAAATGAAAGATGGATCCACTTATGACCTAACCTCATAAGGGGCAAGGCGGAAATTTGGGAAAGAGACCGCAGATATGGTATTAGAGGACCACTAAGGTCTATATGAAAGAGACTTCAAATACAGTATTAGGGGTCCACTAAGGTCTATATAAAGAGACTTCAGATACAGTATTAGGGGACCACTAAGGTCTATATAAAGAGACTTCAG
>NC_048419.1:24521943-24523847 GCF_013103735.1 Etheostoma cragini | reverse complement strand
GGACCACTAAGGTCTATATAAAAGAGACTTCAGATACAGTATTAGGGACCACTAAGGTCTATATAAAAGCATCCAAAATGAAACATGTCGTAGGACCTTTAACAAGAGGGAAACCTTTTAAAGCCATCTTTCAAGCCTGCAGGCCATGTCTGATCTTAAAGATTACATGTGTTTAGGTGGAGCATTGTGATGAAGCATGTGAGGAGGCAGCTAAGTATTTAAAAAGCCTCAGTTGTCGTCCAAAAAAGCAAAATCAACTGAAATATTGAACTGCAAAAAAACAATCCCTGATCCCTGTCAGACAGACGAAGACTGTGAGCTGGTCCGGCTCTGCTGAAGGGTGTCCAAAGAGCTAACAAAGTGGTTTGTGTCTGGATTCGATTCCCTAGGCCAGAGCCTCTAGTGGCGGCCAGCGAGCAGCTTGCTCTGTGCTCTTTGTGCCGAAGATTTCATTTGGGAGCGAACGCCATTTTGTGACAGCACACTGGCACCAAGCAAGAGACAGGGAGAGTGAGAGAGAGAGAGAGAGAGCGAAAAAATGGAAAAGTTAAAAGGAAATGAATAACACCCTGAGGCGCTCCCCACACAACTGGCTTGTGATTTCTATTTGTTTCCCAATCTGGCCCTCTTCCGGGCCGCCCCGGCACGATGACCGACAACTGACATTAAAAACAAATGAAAGGAAGCATCCCGGCATCCCGTTGGTTCATCCTGGTGTGTGTGTGTGTGTGTTGCCAAGGTTGTGAAGCACACACGCTTGTGTTCAAAATATTTTCTAAGCACAATTTCATCCGTCAGGATCACCAACGGCTGGAGGATTTGACTCTTTCCTTCGTCTCCGGTGGATTCCCAACACTGGCACCATGTTTTCTTGTCTTGTTGCGTGATGAGCCGACGCTCGCCATGAAACGAGACATAATTCACATCATGTGACCAACTCCGCCATGGCTCCCCTGCAGAGAGGAGAGGAGCTGGGTTTCTTATTTTTTATTATTTATGTGACGCCTCATGAGATCCTCTCAGGAGGAAATATAAATGTTTTACCCAACCTGTGACTCTTGACAAAAGACATTTGGATTCCGGTAATAATTCAACAATGTTAAAAACAACAGACAAAGCTAGAACTCTTGGTGTAGTCTTGGACTCAGACCTGAATTTTAACAGCCACATTAAGACAATAACTAAGTCAGCCTATTATCACCTTTAGATAATATCAAGGGTTAAAGGACTTATGCTTCAAAAGGATTTGGAAAAACTGGTCCATGCTTTCATATTCAGTAGACTTGACTACTGTAACGGGGTCTTTACAGGTCCCCCTAAAAAACAATCAGACAGCTGCAGCTGATTCAGAACGCTGCTGCTCGAGTCCTCACTAAGATTAAGACACTGGATCACATCACTCCAGTCCTCAATAAGACCAAGAGACTGGATCACATCACTCCAGTCCTCACTAAGACCAAGAGACTGGATCACATCACTCCGGTCCTCTCTAAGACCAAGAGACTGGATCACATCACTCCAGTCCTCAATAAGACCAAGAGACTGGATCACATCACTCCAGTCCTCAATAAGACCAAGAGACTGGATCACATCACTCCAGTCCTCACTAAGACCAAGAGACTGGATCACATCACTCCAGTCCTCACTAAGACCAAGAGACTGGATCACATCACTCCAGTCCTCACTGAGACCAAGAGACTGGATCACATCACTCCAGTTCTGAAGTCTTTACATTGGCTTCCTGTGCCTTAATGAATTGATTTCAAAGTACTTTTGCTAGTTTATCCGTGAAGAGAACACATCAAATGAGAGCATTTGTCCACTCAAGTCGGTTACAAAGATGAACTGCTGTCAGGGAGAGAGAGAGAGAGAGAGAGAGAGAGAGAGAGAGAGAGAGAGAGAGA
>NC_048419.1:24508874-24521770 GCF_013103735.1 Etheostoma cragini | reverse complement strand
AGAGAGAGAGAGGGGGAGAGGGAGAGGGAGAGAGAGGGAGAGGGAGAGAGAGAGAGATTGAAGCGAAAAATAAATAAATAAATCATTTCTAGTGTTGGCCAGGAGCCCCGTTCCCATTGGCTGGCCCAGCGGCTGGTGGGGGAGTGGGGGGGTGGTTACAGACCAGATAAAAGGAGCAAGTGTCTCTCGCCCTGCTTGCACACACAATCCCACTCACCACGGGCCCGCCTGTCTCTCTGCCTGTCTGTCTGTGGACACTAAAGACGAGGAGAAGATCCACCATCTGAAGCTCTCATTAGAAAATGTAAGTATGCACACGCATGTCTAATCCTCTTGAAGATGAGGTTAATGACTCTGCTTGTCAAGGGAAAGAGACACGTAAACACTTGTTGAATGACATGGAGTTAGTGTGGAACCAGGAGCAAATGCTCCATTTGCATATGCACTATGCCAGTAATTTGCATGGCAATATTGTTTTGGTACATTCTGCTTCATTTACTGTTGCAGAGCTTTCTTCTACAATGTAAATATGTCTTGTTCCTGTTTTGCACTTAACAAACAGGCTCATAAATGTCGCTGGAGCTTTTCCTTAATCATTAGCTTGCACCTTGATGTTGACGACTGTCCTTTTGCACGTTGCATTGTGAGCGAATGAGGTCATGACGGTCTATTCAAGTGGACTAGTAGTAGACTAGTAGTGGACTAGTAGTGTACTAGTACACAAGGAGAGTAGTAAGTCTGTTTTAGATGTGGAAATATTTTTGCCATAAAGCTTTTCTCATGCTGCCAGGCCATGAAGTGAAAAGAAACTGACCTGTGATACTGGCCAGATGTTCCTCTGTTGATCCGGACTAGTTCCTCCACGATGAGGTGATAACTATCAAACACACATGCGACCCATGAATGTGGCCGTTACCATGTTCACTTATCAGTTGGCATCATAAAGCAACCCTCCGGCTCAGTCACATGGCAGTTTGTGACACGGTGACGTCATTAATCTGCTGATTCGAGTCCAGGGACACGCTTTTTGGTTTTTTTCATGATGGTGAGCATGAATTTTAATCAAATTTATTTAAATGGGAAGCACCTTTCGTGGTAACAGCATGATCAGTACAGTAGTATTGAAAATCTCATGAGGGTGTTGGGGGGGGGGGGGGGATGGGTCAAACCACACAGGACTCTCACCCCGGAGACCGGGGATCCCGTCTCGCGTGTGGGGGTTCCTTTCCCCGTTGTTCATTTCCTAACAACCGCCCCGTTGTTGTAACACGTCCCGCATGCTCGGTACGTCCCCTTGTTGTCTTTATTTACCATTGTTGCATCCCCCCAAAACAATGGATCGTGTCCCGGTAACCGTTGTTGTCACCGTCTACCACGTGTGCCGTTTCATTTCCCCGTTGCAGCGTCCCCCAGAGACCACAGATCGTTGTTCAGTTCTTGGTGACCACCACGACATAAAGGAGAAAATCGCGTCCCTGTTGCCGAATCAATCGATCAAAACAACGTGACCATTTCACGAGCTGATATCAAAGGTTATGCACATTTTATGTAAGAAATCAGTCAAAAGGCTGAGGTGTGATGTGTTTCTGGTCTGTGTTCCAGCGGTACCATGGATGCCACAGAGTTTCGAAGCAGAGGGAAGGAGATGGTGGACTATGTGGCCGACTACCTGGCGAACATCGAACAGCGGCCGGTCTACTCCGACGTGAAGCCGGGGTACCTTCGATCCCTGATCCCCACCGAGGCCCCTCTGGAGCCGGAGGATTATGAAGATGTTATTAAAGATGTGGAGAGGGTCATAATGCCAGGGGTGAGCTTCTACTTTTGAGGGTTTTTTGATGCACACGATGGCGTTGTAGGTGCACAGTTTCTCTTGTACTCTTCTGACAGTGTAACTCATTCAGAAAAGTGTAGAGTAAATTAGTTTTTTTTTTTTTGCCAAAAAAAATGGCAACAGGGGAAAATGGCTGCTCTTGTGTAAATTAAACGCAACGTTTTTCAACTTTCACATGTGACTTTTTTTAAAACAAAAAACAAGTGGATTATGAAATCATGCGAGCCCAGCAGCAAAATCAGTCACACAGCACAGATTACAAATATAAATGAAGTACTAGAATACACATGAAATAATAGTAGGAATAAAATATAACAAATAATAGTTGAATATATACAAGATGGGAATACAAAACTGTGTAACTGCTTAAATAGTATGATAAAATGTGTGTATTTCATGAACCAATTCTGTTGTTGCTGTGGAGAGTGAGGAGAATTTTTCAGTATTACCAAAACTGTAATATAGTTTAAAAAAAACTCACCAACCCCTTGTTTTCGTATTGATGACATAAGGTTGTTGTTGTTTTAAAGTATTGCATGATTTCTGTTTTTCCAGGTTACCCACTGGCATAGCCCATACTTTTATGCCTACTTTCCAACTGCTAGCTCTTACCCCGCCATGTTGGCCGACATGCTGTGTGGAGCCATTGGCAGCATGGGATTCACCTGGGTAACAAACACTGTGTCTCTGTCTCTGATTCTATGTATGTACTATAGATATAGATATACTGTTACAACCGGCTCACAGGCCACAGTTGAAGATGGAGATGCACAGGAGCTTAACAATAATATCATAGCTATCATAGAAAGATGAGGTGTGATTATCAGTATCAGTGGAGAATGAGGGTGTGTGGATGCAACGGAGGATGCGAGGTGCAGGTTGTCATTAGCTAACAAAGGAAAGTGTGTGTTTCCAGGCTTCCAACCCAGTGTGTACAGAGCTGGAGACGGTGATGTTAGACTGGCTGGGGAAGATGCTGAAGCTGCCGGAGCATTTCATAGCCGGGACTCATGGCCAAGGAGGAGGTGTAATCCAGGTGGGTGTCTGGTTGTCTTAAAGCCTCCCTGCAGGCGGTCCAAACCCACTTCTGCTAACATTTATACTCTTATGTGGTTGGAAACCTTTGAAAAGCCAATTTTATCAACTTATATGAAGTAGGACTCACAACTAAGAGCTGTTGACATAAGAAGTAACTGTGTCTTTATTTCCAACATCAGTTCATACATGGTGAAGTCTTTTTTGGATTGGTAATGCATTAAACATGAAGGTCCTCACTCTTTTAAACGTGGGGGTGTTAAAGATCAAAGATATCAGTCAGCAACATATTGTACAACATATTGTGGAAAGCTGGTTAATGATAAGTGATCAACTCATTCCTACGACTGAGCTCAAAGGTTACACTTGGGTGTATGCGTGTGTATGTGTGTGTAAAAGGTTTGTGTGTAACTGTATGAAGCGCCTAAAGTTTTTTGGGTTACCAGCCACTGTGGCAGGTGGATTTTAAAATCAGCTACCCACACAGGCTTTTTACCAGCCAATATCTTTGTCTCATAAAGATCAAATACAGGAAATGCACAAGAATCACTCATGAACTTAATAAGAACACAAACTTAAGTGCTGTCAAGTTATTAACAACGCTTCTGCACGATATACAACAATATATAGCCTACAAACAATAGAACTATTAAACAATACTGCAGTGCAGTACATTTGGTCTGTACTGCTGTCGTAAATCAGCCACTCACAAGAATAGACCATGGAGTTACTGAACCATGGTTTGAATTCACAAGATCACTTTGAACTGCAGCAGTTCCAGCTTTATCAGACATGCTGATAACAAATAAGAGTTGCTTTGGTTCCTGAAATACTCCATGTGTTTGATTTTATTGCTTTTGTAAATATAGGTCAAGTCTTGTATAAAGTACTTGAAAGCAATACTTAGCTTGGTAGAAGTTAAAGTTGCTTGTAAGGATAGTGAACTTCTTGAAATACCTGGTACTGACAGTATGAAAAGTAATTTTCTGGTATTCTATTAACTTAATTATAAGAAGTAAAAGTAAAAACCTTTGATCATGAACTCTAGTGTGGCTTCCTTAAGATATGAAAATGCTTAGGTGAAATGTTGAGTAAAAGTAAAAGTTTTCAAAAATATAAATAACAAAGTAAAGTGCCAATACCTGAACATTTTCATTTAAGTAGCCTACAGTAACAAAGTATTTGTAATTAGTCATAAGATAAGATAAAAAAAACTTTTATTTGTCCTAGAGTGTGGAAATTATGGAATAACAGCAAAGATAAGAGCAAAGATAGATAAGTGTACACAGATATAGCAAACTGTATTATACAACAAATTTCACATGAATTAGTAAATCGCACAATGAAAATTGCCCAAATAAAACATTATGCACAGATGTAATAATAATGGCACATTGGATATTTTGCACAGAGTCAACAGCGTTACACTGCAGAACTGATACAGGCTCCGCTCAAGTTTGGAGAGGCTTTGTTTTACAAGTTCCCTTTTATTCTCCTACAGGGCACCGCCAGCGAGGCCACCCTGATGTCGGTGCTCGCCGCCCGCTCTAAAGCAATCCAACAAGTCCAGGCGTCCAACCCCGGACTACCAGAGGCCCAAATCCTCCCCAAGCTGGTGGCCTACACCTCAGAGCAAGTTAGAACAACATATAAATATGTCCAGCTGTATTTATGTCCTATTTAATGCAAAACTTCAGCCAGATTTCTGACTTCACTCATACAGTTTTATTATTTACTATTTTCCGATGTTACTTAACTATTTTAGTTATGTTCCCACAGCCCTGTGTTCCCACATTTCTACGATTTCTCTTTACAAAATTAGGTCCAATGTCTAAGATTTTTTACAAAATTAGGTCCTAATTTTGTAAAACATCTTAGAAATGTGAGAACAAGAGCTGTTGGAACATAGGTTCAATTTTGGAGAGAAGATTTTTTTTTACGAAATGAGGTCCTATATTCCCACATTTTTAAGAATTTTTACAAAATGAAGGCCTGTGTTCCCACATTTCTAAGATTTTCTTTTCAAAATTAGGTCCTATGTTCCCACATTTCTAAGATTTTCTTTTTAAAATTAAGTCCCATGTTCCCACACTTCCTTTTTCACCCATTTGTACTAGATTCTATCTCCCAATTAAGGGTTAGGGGTCAACCCTAACCCTAATTTTAACAACAGTCTTAGAAATCTGGGAACATTGTGCTGCAGGAACACAGGGCCTAAAACTTCAGTTATCAAAAATCTTAAAAATGTGGGACCATTGGGCTGTGGGACCATCGGGCTGACCTCACCTAGGCGAGGTTTATATCTGCATACATGTTGCCTTGTGTAGACGGTTTAACTCAACAACTTGGCCGTGTGAACTCAGATCATTAAAGGTAACATCAACAACAATGAAATGGAGTCCCAGTAATTTAGTGGGACATGTGGCCTTAGAGCTGATCAGGTTTAATACCAGGCTGACTCTGAGATTGGGTTATGGAGTCGCCTGAGGGCCACACAGACCTTTACAGGGAGAGCAGTGCATTTAGTTTCTACTCCACCAGTCTGTTGTATCCAGGGTGTACATGTCTAAATTAAATATGCATTTTGGTTTTCATAGTATTCTATTGTAGATGATCAGAAATATATTATTGATCATTGAATCTCAAAGGTCAAAGCAGGCTCTTATTTTCCAGCAGTAGTTTATTTATATATATATATATATATATATATATATATATATATATATATATATATATATATATATATATATATATATATATATATATATATATATATATATATATATATATATATATATATATATATATATATATATATATATATATAAATTAGATAATATGAGTATTTGCTCAAATTTGACAAGAAGGTTCTGACCGTAATTTAAACGTTGTTTGACATTGAAAACTTACATTGTCTAGTTTAAGGTTTGATAAGGTTCGACATGAACACTACCCATCCTAAATAACAAATTCTACCAAATAATTTCACCTTAGTACCTTAGTCACCTTCAGTATCCATAAACATGAAATTAGCCATTAAAATTGATCTTCTTATGGAAAGCGGGAGGCCATTTAATCCTGCAGTCTAACAATTTCTTAACCCTCATGTAGTTCTCAAGTCAAATTTGAGCGGTTTTCAGTTATTTTGTTATCACAAAAAATGGGCTTTCAAAATAAGATGAAAATGCCAATATTAGAAATATCAAATAACTTTGTAAAAAAACGTTTTGTTCATGGTTGACGGGAAGACAACACAAGGGTTAAATGGCATTTCTCAAGAGATGTTGCATATATTTCCTCCTAAGGCTCATTCCTCAGTGGAGCGGGCTTCTCTGATTGGAGGAATCCTGATGAGGAAGGTTCCTACAGACGACAACTATGCTGTCGGGGGGGTCATGTTTGAGAAGATGCTGGAGGAGGACAAAGCAGCTGGACTCATCCCTTTCTATGTAAGAAATTATAGCATCCATCATCCATCAAACCTTCACAGTGGTAACACACATAGACAGACACATTCAAGTCACAACTTAAAACACATCTGTTTAAAACTGCCTATTCCACTTGAATGTCTAGTTGCTCTGCCTTTTCTGTTGTTTATGTTGTATTGTACTTTGTTGCTGTTTTTAATGTATGTGTAGCCTGTACGGCATCCTTAAGTGCCAAGAAAGGCACCTTTAAATTAAAAAAAAGGAATTTACATGCATGTCCAACATTAGATATTGCACATTTTCCACTGAGCCACACGCATTTGTCATTAAATGCAATGTGTGTAAATTGTATACAACCACCTACACAACTCACTGAGTTAACAGCTACGATGATGCACGTGTGATGCCGCTGTGCACACCCCGAGGCTTCTGCTGAAGGATAACATTGTTAGTGCTGAGCCTAATGCATGTCTATCTGGTTAAGGACAAGGACCGCTGTCTCAGCTGGACCCACAGATCCCAATCAGGAAGCTGCAATAGTCCAGCACTACAGAACAGTCTGTGTATCGAAAGTGACATCCAGGTCGAAGTGACATCTGTGTGTGCCTGTACACGGGCAACATGTCACAGTGGTTGAATTTAACACTGTCATTGTTGTGCCAGTGAAAATAGAAGATGGCAGGGGTTGCAAAGCACTTCAGAGTGTTAGTAATTTGTCTGTCTTTCAGTTGTGTGCGACCCTTGGCACGACGCCCTCTTGTGGTTTCGATCACATCACTGAACTGGGGCCCATATGTGAGTCTTCTGTCGCATCACCACACACTAGATATTTGTGTATATTTTGTTTTGCAGCAGGAAAAGGATTTTTAAGTCCCTATTGCCTTTATTACACACACTTTGTTCTCATATTACATGTCATGCTGACGCTATGCTGTTGTATGTCGATTTTAAACCCGATGAGACTGATAAACTGTGTTTTGCATGATTATCGGACGGGTATTAAGGACTGGATGGCAAATGACTTATTACAACTCAATGCAGATAAGACTTAGGTCTGTTGTAAATGAGGATCAATCACAGCTTCACGACATCTCGGCTACGATTCTTTTTTCACCTGCTTCAGCACATCATCCCCGGAGCATCTACAAACGATTCATTTTTAGGTTCTCATTTGGACGTATGGAGCCTTGAAAGACCAGGCTTTGTGACCTTGTCTGTAAAAGGGGTTTTATTACTATTATTCAGGACGGACCATGATGCTAGGAAGGGAAATCCAAATCAAGAGGGAGTCAGGGAGTATGAAAGAAACCACTTGAGTGTGTGTGAGAAACAACAAACAAAAAATGATGCATTCAGTCAGTTTTTCCAAATATCCCGTATTACCTTGCTTTAGTATTCAGCATTAACGATCCCTCAATTATTATACCCAGCAAATTAATAACTTAATGTGTTAATATATGTATTTGACATTTCTGCATCATAGTTTGAAATCTTGATTGACAAAAGTAATTATTTGACAGATGTTAACCTCCATCCTTCTTGTCCGTTCTAGGTAAGAAGGAAAACATGTGGATGCACATTGACGCAGCGTATGCGGGGAGTGCGTTCATCTGTCCTGAATTCAGGCCTTTGTTGAATGGCGTTGAGGTGTGTACAAATATTGTGGTGTTTATTTTACATGAAAAATGAGCTCCTATGACCAGATTTCATTTCACTTCAGGCTTATATCTTCCCCAAACCATTCCGCCGTAGAATGTACGCTTTCTGGAAGCCACCGACATTTAATAAAATAATAAGTTATCATGTTTTTCTTATTTCGTACCTTTTGATCCAGAAAGACATTGCGTCATGACAACTGTTTTTTTTTTCTTGTTTCTTCTAAAGTTCGCAGACTCTTTCAACTTTAACCCACACAAGTGGCTTTTAACCAACTTTGACTGCTCCACAATGTGGTGAGTTATGCATGGCAATGTCTGTGGCTGTGTGACACAAAGACCTGTTTATCAAAAGGAGAGCTGCTCTATCAATGTGTGTCCAGCACCTTCTGTCTTTTGTAGTGTAACAGAATATTAACCATTTACCTCCATGGGAGTCTTGGACTCCTACACTAACAATGAGTCATCCATTTACAGCTGAATCATTTGCATGGTATAAATAGAACTACGTCTCCCATCTGCCCCATCTGTCAGCAGCAAACTAGCCGAGACGTGCTCTGCACAAGATGGAAACAGATATTTCAAACCTTGACATGTGTTCTTAAAACCTGTTTCCATCCCCTCTGGCTCAGTCTATCACTCAGCACTAGTCTTGCTTTGCCAGACCTATCTCGGTAGGTATAGCTCTGGCTACGCTGCTTATCTGTTCTAGGATAGGGGGGGGGGAGGATGCTCTGGCTTGTTTGTATATTTTAATCTCTGGGCGGGCAAAGCAGAGAAAGGGGAGGTAACCATGCCTCTTATGACCTCATAAGGGGCAATATTCCAGATTGCCCCATTTGAGCTTTCATTTTCTCAAAGGCAGAGCAGGATACCCAGGGCTTTCCTAAAGATTACAAACAATTGTCTAATGTATTACAAATATTGATATTATTTTGCAACTGGAAAGGTATTAAGGGAAATGTCCCAGTTCAAGGTGTTGTTTTACAACGTGTGAATCTAAAGGATTCTGTAGCATTCTCAAATATTCCCGTAAAGATGTTGTTTACGCTTGTCAACACCAACAGGGTGAAGAAGAGAGACGACATCACCGGAGTCTTCAAGCACAGCGAGCAACCCTTCTACCTGAAACACGACAGCCAGGACTCAGGTAAAGAGGAAATTCCCCTAAAGTTTTTGAATCAGGGATCACAGATCAGGTATGCTGTTACCACGACAACAATGTTGTGGTATCGATTACTGTTCACATTGTGAGGAAGGTGGTTAGTGTGCCAATATCCACACGTATCCGATTCAACAATAACTACTGAAGCATCAACGTCTTAAAATGTACCGTAGATAGACAAATAGATAGATAAATAGATAGATAAATAGATAAATAAATAGATAAATAAATAGATAAATAAATAGATGGATAGATGGATAGATAAATGGAAAGATAAATAGATAGATAAATAGATAGATAAATAGATAAATAAATAGATGGATAGATAAATGGACAGATAAATAGATAGATAAATAGATAGATAAATAGATAGATAAATAGATAGATAAATAGATGGATAGATGGATAGATAGATGGATAGATAGATAGATAGATAGATAGATAGATGGATGGATGGATAGATGGATGGATAGATAGATGGATAGATAGATAGATAGATAGATAGATAGATAGATAGATGGATGGATAGATAGATGGATGGATAGATAGATGGATGGATAGATGGATGGATAGATGGATAGATAGATAGATAGATAGATGGATAGATGAATATATAGATGGATAGATAGATGGATAGATAGATGGATGGATGGATAGATGGATGGATGGATGGATAGATAGATAGATAGATAGATGGATGGATGGATAGATGGATAGATGGATAGATGGATAGATGGATAGATGGATAGATGGATAGATGGATAGATGGATAGATAGATGGCCCCGAGATTGACAAATTAGCTGAAAAATTAACAGATACGTGGGCCGATCTTTTTTTTGGGGGGGGGTTAGGCGCACTGAGCCCAAAAATAGTTTGGAAAAGCAGATTTAGCAATATTAGCGTGTGATGTGACGTCTTTAAACTGATTTCTGAAGAGTTTTTCTCTTTCAACAGGACTGGTCACAGATTATAGGGTAAGATAAGTTGTTCTTCATTTTCATTTTTTCAAGATATCTGATGATTCTGGTTAGCATCAAACACCAAGAGGCTAAAGCTAAAACCACTCCTTTCTTCTGCAGAACTGGCAGATTCCACACGGGAGAAGATTTCGATCCCTTAAACTGTGGTTTGTCTTCCGCATGTATGGAGTCCAAGGCCTGCAGGCTCATATACGCAAGGTAGGAGACATATTACAGGACCACCGCTCAGCCCTCGTGTTGTCTTCTCGTCAGCATTGAAATTAAACACTTTAGTTGATGCTTTATATCAATTTCTTTTAAACTTTTTCTTCAGTTTTTTATGCTTTTTTCCCATGTTTGTCACTTTGTTTTGACGTTTTCAACACTATGAAACACTAACTTATTAACTTTAGTTTTACAGAACTATTTGGAATTTATGGCCATTAAAGCTCATTTATAGGAAATTATACCTAATTAGGAATTATTGAGACTAAAATTAAAGGAATGGATGTTGATGATATTCACAGACTGGAATATGTCAACTTTTACTCAATACTATTTCAAAAACACTTCAATTTGTTTTACAATGCTATAAAATTTAACAGGAAGCCCCAATGACCCCAAAGAGCGTTGTGAGGAATCAATCATGTCATTTTGGGGAATTAAAAAGAACATTGATATAGGACAACGGGTCAATTTGACCCAAGGACAACATGAGGGTTAAGCTACGTGGCAGTTTAGTGTTTTATTGGTGTTTTTGGTTATTTTATTTTTTATTATTCATCATGAAAAAGCAACAGTGTTGCAAAAAAAAAAAGTAAAACCACAAACAATCAGAATTTACCAAACACCAAAAAAGAATAATTAAAAAGGATCCGTTCGAGAAGGAGCAGGCGGAAGCTACTTCACAATATCATGTTATTACAAAACAAATAGATATGTGGTGTATTTATACTGCGCTTTTCTAGTCTTAACAAGTACTCAAAGTGCTTTTACACAGTACAGGGACCATTCACACAGTGTGTACAAGGTGCAACCTGCTCGTCAAATACACACTCACTCACACACATTCACACTTCTGGGCCAATTCGGGGTCCAGTGTTTTGCCCAAGGACACTTCAACATGGGACTGCAGTGATTGAACCACCAACCTTTCAATTGGGAGGCAACCACTCTACTGGTGGACTAGAGCCGCCCCCCTGCAAATATACATCATACAATCTTTCAGGTCTTCCAATAATATAACAATGCAACAATATACAACAGCTTTACACCACAACGCTGTTCCTGTGTTTCGCTCGATTCTTGTCTGTGTTGGTCACGTTTTGATTTCTTTGATCTATATTTTAACTGAACATTGAATGCTCTGCTCTCTCGTTCCATAAGGTTGTCCCACAAACTGAAACACACACGTTTGGAATCACAGTTCGCACAACAGGTTACATTATCCACACAATACATTGTCCTCTTAGATGAAGTCCCCCGTCTCTTTCATTAGGTCTGATGGAAGGCAGGAGACACACTGCATGATCCATTATGTATTTTGCCCTTAAATTACTGATTAAAATTCAAACCCCGGCTCTCGGATAGAGTTCATTTAAAGCCAGTTGATAGGTATTGATGATGCATGACTTTTACAATCAGATGTATTGATTTCTCTAACCAGGGCTTAATGCTGCTGTTTGGCGTTTGTAGGCACGCGCGGGTTTTAAAGACACATTACAAGACAAAGACAAAGTTATTTATCGGATCAGTGGTTCATTTGGTGCTTAAAGTCTGATTGTTTGGCCAGAGAAGAGTGACATTTTGGTTCGCAGTTTGGGGGAAAAAATGGAGAATTATTCCACAAAAGGTGTGTTAGCCTTTGAAAAAAAACACCCATGTGAGGGGCACTCTGGTAGCTGAAGGGTCAGTCCTCAACGCAGCAGCAGGTTCAATTCCGACCCATGGCCCTTTGCTGCGTGTCATTCCCCCTTTCTCTCCCCAGGCAATAAGAAATCTTAAAAAAAAAAAAAACTGCTATAAGCAACATCAGTGTGGTAATCCTGTAGTGTTATTTATTTAATTTATTATTAATTCATTTTCAATGTATTATACATTTTATTTTAATTCCTGACTTTTTTATAAATGGTCCCGTCACTGGCCTCATCTTTGCCTTTTATTAACATATCTGTCTGGTTTGCATCTTGTTTTTATAGCATTATAACATTTTCCTACATTTTATCTCCAGTGCCCATCATCCGACCCCATGGCCATCCTTTCATTCTCCATGCTTCCCCCCCCCTTCACCCTGAGCCTGTTTTGTATTAACTCTACATTTTTAATTAACCCTTGTGTTGTCTTCGCTTCAACCACGGAAAAAAAAGATCGCTGTTCTCCACATTTTTGCCACTTTTTCAATTTTGTGGGTGCTTTTTTAAAGGTTTTTGGTGTTTTTTCCAAAGTTTTTTGATATTTTTAATGTTGCTGTTTTCAGCGCTTATTTCGCCGGCCCATTTTTTGTGACAAATAAAAAAACGTATTCAAAAACGGGTCAATCTGACCCAAGGACAAGATGCGGGCTAAAACAGCTGGACCGGTGTTTTTGGTCCTTGTCAGTCAAAATGTCCAAATGGAAATGCACGCGTGTGATGTAGTGATTCCTATTTCCTAGCAAAGAAACAAAAAAAAAAACCATTTAAATTCTACTTTTGCCTTTTTTTTTTAAATCTTCTCTGTACAGCAAGTGGCCCTGGCCAAAGAGTTTGAGAGTCTGGTCCGAGCCGACCAGAGGTTTGAGATCTGTGCCGAGGTCATCATGGGACTGGTCTGCTTCAGGC
>NC_048419.1:24500136-24503739 GCF_013103735.1 Etheostoma cragini | reverse complement strand
TCCTGGGCACAATGGCATCATGGGATGTGTGATGCTTTGAGACTTACCTACATACAGGTTGGATCTGTACTCTACGTTGTGATTTTTGACCGCCATCTCCTGAGCTTCCTCGAGAACCTGAACACACCAACCGACAGCGAGCTGTGAATCAACGTCTGGTGCATAGGTGTGCACGTACACACACACATGCACGGCCAATAGTAATGAAGGGTGAACATTAGGGGTGTACAAAAAAAATAAAAATAAAAAAATCAACTCACATTCATATCGCGATTCAAGCTCTACGGATTCGATTAATTGAATTCAAAAAATCCATAGATTTTTCTTTTTATATTTTTGTTTTGGGTAAAAGTACTTCATTTACATACTGTGAATGTATTTTTACATTTTTTTTGTTGAGAATCGTTTTTTTTTTTTTTATCAATTATGAATCGAATCTTCGAATCGAACCGTGACATTTTCTCCTGGTGAGCATGCATTTCGAACCTCTTTCATGATCTTCGCCCCTTTCTTGTCATTGAACGCCAGCTGTGCGATGGCTTGGTCAACGCTCATCCCTCGGATCTGGGGAGGAGAAGAAACAACAAAAGGTAACGTTTAGGACTGTAGGGGTTGCACAGCCCGAGGAAGCAGCACCATGCTTAAGATGACCCTGACTACAACGGCTCTTTGGACAAAAACAAACAGAAAGGCCGGAGGCTACAGGTCAGATTAATAAGGACTCCAAAGGTTTTACAGGTTGGGTTATTATGCAAGTGGTTGGCAGATTCCTTTATTAATGCAGTGTGTCCTCTATGTTGATTTGGAAATATCAGAAATGGGACAGACGCACAACGTACCGTAGTCGCGGTTGCCTTTTTAATAGAGTCCGACCGATAAAAGAATTTTTGATTATTTAAGAATCCGATTAAAAAAAATAAAACCCCCAGAAAAGTGTTAAAAATAAACTGATTTCCTTTACATTAGTTATGTGAAGTTATTTATGAGTTCTAACTAATACAATATAATAATTTGTTTTATTGTCACAACAGAACATCAAAATATATTAAAGTTCTGATAAATAAAATGTATAACTTAAGATTTGAAACTTAAATTCCTTTAAACAAAAACACATTAACAAAAAAAGAAACAGTGTTGCCAACAGGGACGTTGTAGAGCGTCCTCTGGTGGACAGACTATGCAACACCATCACTAACAGGGACGATGTAGAGCGTCCTCTGGTGGACAGACTATGTAACACCATCACTAACAGGGACGTTGTAGAGCGTCCTCTGGTGGACAGACTATGTAACACCATCACTAACAGGGACGTTGTAGAGCGTCCTCTAGTGGACAGACTATGCAACGCCATCACTAACAGGGACGTTGTAGAGCGTCCTCTGGTGGACAGACTATGCAACGCCATCACTTATGAATGAATATTTAAAAAATATATATACACAGATATATGGTAATATGTACCGGCGGGTCTTACCATTTTAGCCAGATACCACATCTTGTCTTTGCTGTACTTAATCTGCCTCCTGCTGTGATGGATCTCCTGAAAACATAACAAAGTATTCAGAGTTTTTTTATTTTCTTATGTTTTTAAATTCAAGAGCAAACTTGTGCGCAGCTTAGAGCTTTAGTGCTTAACTTGTTGATGTCCATCTGTGGTTAGCAATCCACAGAAACTCTCAAGTAGTACACCTGACCGGGACACCCTCTCACTCTGCACACATCATACTATCGGCAGACCCAAAGACTTACTGCTGGTCTGCGGACGTCCTCCGGTAGCTGGGGTGGAAACACCTTCCGGTTCCTCCTCTCCCAGTCCTTTGAGTCCAGTGAAGTGCTGGTGTGGAGACATGAGAGCTGCAGCGGACCGCCACCCAAAACCTGCAACCTGGAGAGACAATTGAGCCTTTTTTTGATGCTTTTATATTAGGTTTTAGATGCTTTTATTTGAGGTTTTAGATGCTTTTTTGAGGTCTCTGACGCTTTTTCCTCCCCACAACCACCGGATTCAGGCACTCACATCAATTTACTACTACTACTACTACTACTACTATCTACTTATTTGATACAGATTTTTTTTATTTATTGAGAGGCATCTCCTTAATATTGCCTATCATATTCAGCTGATTTCCTATATTTTCTACCAGGAAGGATTCTGTGAATATGTTGTGTTGGGAAAAAAGGTAACCCCCCCTTAATTTCCTTTATTTTACTCAAGAAGAGCGTTGTATGGAACAACCCATGCTATTTGGGGAAGTTTAGCTGAAAGAATGCAAATATCTGATGTAGAAACTTTGAGAACAGGTCACATTTGACCAAAGGTCAACAGGACGGTTAGAAAACAAAACATTAAATTAGTATGTGTTACACACACACACACACACACACACACACACACATACACATACACATACACATACACACATACACACATACACACACACACACACACACGTCTGATTGTGTACAGATGATCCACGTAATAGAGGTTCCCCCCTTCCATTAACCGAATCAGTGTACAGGCTAGTCGATGCGTTGATTAGTCGACTAGTCCCTGAGCTTAGCTAACATTACTCGAAGCAGTCCACAGACATTTGTCCTTCTGCAGAGACAGTTTCTACTGATATCGGTGTAACTTACCTCGAGCTCAACACCCCAGATATACTCCTAACAAAAGCCATGCCTGAAAACAAGTACGAATCAGTTAAAACCTCGCCAGCAGACACAATAACTGTTATAACATGGCAAATGTGTAGATAATTCGGCTGCATTTCCCTTACCACGTCCTGTCATTGCAGTCGCCATGTTGCATTTTTACGACATTAAAGTTCGCTGACGGTAGTGAGGTATACAGTAA
This sequence comes from Etheostoma cragini, assembly GCF_013103735.1. Taxonomy (NCBI): domain Eukaryota; kingdom Metazoa; phylum Chordata; class Actinopteri; order Perciformes; family Percidae; genus Etheostoma; species Etheostoma cragini. The sequence continues at coordinate 24,500,885 of NC_048419.1, read as the reverse complement.
TAAAAGCGAAATGTGTTTACCCATTTGTAGTCTTCACTGCTCATGCGACCTAATGCGTTTGGTGAAAGGTTATTATTTACGTAGTTGTCTTACAGGTAAAAGTATAAGATAGTGATGAAAAACGTAATTTTGCTTTGAAATAAAAGCAAACTCGTCATGTTTTGACCCAACTAGGATTCCGTACCAGGCAACGGAAGGACTTACGACACCACGCTGGCCGCACGGCCGGTAGTGTAGTCGCTACGACAGAGCAGGTAACATGCGTGGAGTTTGGTTTAGCTTTATCAGACTTTATTAGAAACGTAGTTAACTTTAAACTCCCAACGGCGCCATGCACGAAAGGTCGCTTCCCGCCTCTCCCAACTGGTACTGCTCGCGCTGCAGTGACGTCAACAGCAGCGGTCTACTGGGCGTCGGAGCCAAAAACATCATCTATCTGATTGACGTGTCTGCATCCTCCTGCAGGGTCGCAGGTAAGTCTGGGGGGGGGGTGGGTCGGATCACCTCAGGTGTGATGGTCCTGGAGTCGCACTGACAGAGAAGCAGATACAGTGGCTTGAGAAAGTTTACACACCCATGATGCTAAAGTTGATTAAAAATAACAAAAAGAAAACATCTTTTGGAAATTTATCTTAGTGCTTTAAATAAAAAAATTCAGGAAAATCCAACCTTTTAAGGACACCAATTTTCTTTGTGAATGAATAATGTATCATAAATAAATAAATGTTCTTCCTTAAAATACAGGGGCA
>NC_048419.1:24490348-24500036 GCF_013103735.1 Etheostoma cragini | reverse complement strand
GGGGGGAGATTTTGGTCCTGCACACTTCAAGGGACCTCACTCTCCTCAGTAGGTGGAGACGACTTTGGCCCTTTTTGTACAGGACGTCAGTGTTTTTGAACCAATCCAGAACTAACTGTTGCAACCCTTAAAATGTCTTTAGTTTGGTGGTGTGAAGATTAAGATCCCAGCCTGTCGTCCCAGTTTGACCCATTCCATCACGCAGAGACGTCAGAGGCTTTTGGGGTTTTTTGAGTCCTCCTTCCTTTGACGATAACACGCTGATAGCCGTCTGTCTTTGTGTTCTTCAGGTGAGCTCGTCGGCCATAAAGACTTTGTGTCGAGCTTTTCGTTCTGTCAGCATGCAGGGCAGAGCCACATCTGCGTCAGCTCCTCCAACGACGGGACCGTTCGCTTCTGGGACGCCGACAACAAGGTTCTCATACGAGAGCATGCGGCTCATCAGGTGAGTGGCGACGTTTCCTGTTCCGGTGCGTCGTTAGCAGAGGCGGACTTACCATTAGGCAAAGGTCGGCAATTCCCTTAGGCCCCGAGCTACCAAGGGCTCCGTAAAACGCATCATAAACTTATGGTTACGATTTGTTGTCTTACTTTTCACCAATTAATTATATCTCTAAACATTGATACGCTAAAGTGCTATCCGATTGTTTAGTTCATGATGAGAAACTCCCCCCAGTCGCCACTACATTGGACTATTCCATTATCCTACTGTAAACAAACGGCTCATCATGCTGTAAGCCGGAGGCTACAGACGGTTGGAAAACGAAGGAAAGATACCAAAGTGGTTCTGAAAAAAGGAAGAAGACGACGGCTACTGACAACACTAACATTAACGTTACTAAAGAGCAGCAAGAAGCCGTTGCTTGCGCTAGCAATGCTAACGCCGATGAAGAGCAGCGTCAGCCCAGGATGCTCTAGCGATGCTAACACTGATGAAGAGTAGCGTCAGCCCAGGATGCTCTAGCGATGCTAACGCTGATGAAGAGTAGCGTCAGCCCAGGATGCTCTAGCGATGCTAACGCTGATGAAGAGTAGCGTCAGCCCAGGATGCTCTAGCGATGCTAACGCTGATGAAGAGTAGCGTCAGCCCAGGATGCTCTAGCGATGCTAACGCTGATGAAGAGTAGCGTCAGCCCAGGATGCTCTAGCGATGCTAACGCTGATGAAGAGTAGCGTCAGCCCAGGATGCTCTAGCGATGCTAACACTGATGAGGAGGAGCTACCCACCGACAGTGTCACCCCAGGTTGCTATAGTGAAGAGTGGAGAAAAGTTACAAGCACGTCTTTCTCAGATAAATAAGGACTGAAAAGGGGGAGAACAAGGGTTGTGGAGGGCCCCATGCCTGTGTTTGCTTTAGGCCTCAAAATGACTAAATCCGCCCCTGGTCGTTAGGCCCGTTGCAGATGAGCCGGACCGGCGGCGAATCGCTCAGCGACGACCGACGCCCGATGTTCGGCGGTGCAATTTTAGTCCGACTTAATCTGATGTTTTTCACACATAGTGTAGTTTTTCCTGTGTAGAGGATCTTTTTGGAGGATGATGTTTTTTCATTTTTCCTTCCTCTATTATAGGGCTGCGCGGTATGGAGAAAATCAAATATCACAATATTTTTGAGCAAATAGCTTAATATTGATACCGCAATGATATTGTAGTGCTTTCACAAAGTATTTACTCAATGAGATTTATGATAAGTAATCATTAGTAATGTGGATAAAAGGACTAAGTGGGTAAAGGCAACAGGCTGATAAGTTCAGAAAATGACATTTTACTGTAATGCAGCCTTTACAACCAGGAAAAGACAACAATTATGTCATATTACAATATCCAAAATCTAAGACGACATCTAGTCTCCTATCACAATATCGATATAAAATTGATATATTGCCCATCTACTCTATTATTTTATTCAATCATTAGATTTTAAATATTTTTCACAGTGGATTTTTCATTTATTTTGTGTAACTTTAAGCTGCAAAACGCAGATGCTGCTGTTACGCTGAGGCAGATCAGAAATTTGAGTTAACATGGAAGTACTGATACTTATTTTATTGGAACAGTTTTTTATTTTAACGTTAGCTTTTGCGTTAAATGTTCTGTGTTTGGCGGTTCAATGTTCCCTAATTATAAAAAAAAAATTCACCTATTGCTGGCAATTAATATCCATGTTTTCATCCCTGTAGAGCAGTTTGGATGGTGTCTCATGTTTTAATGCTCCATGAGATGTTTTATCTGTTGCACAGTGAATATTAAACATTAGCTATTCTTAAATAATCGCAAATCGAATCATAATCGCAATATTTAGCTGAAGAAAATCGCAATTTGATATGTTTCCACCCCAAAATTGTTGAGCCCTGTAAGACACCAACCCTTTGGACCCTGACTAGTGACATGTCTGTCCCTCCCGTTGTTTCCCCCCCACACACAGAGTCCCGTGGCGGCGGTGCACTGGTCTCCGCTGGATCAGAACCTGGTGGTGTCGGGGGACGAGAAGGGCGTCGTGGTCTGTCACTGGCACAACACGGGAGACACGGCCAGCTTCTTCCCAGAGCCCAGGACCATCTTCTGCCTCACCTGCTCCCCTCACACCTGGAGCACTGTGGCCGTCGGGTAAGACCACAACCCCCAGAGAGCACGCTCCACTCTGGAGGGGGGGAGGGGAGGAGGGCTGGCGTCTCCCTGAGACGCTCCACTCTGTCACATCACAACCCTTCGAGCAAAGTCCGAACATTCAAATCCGAGCCACAGATAGGGCTGGGGGGTGTTGCACAAGTTCCGATAACAATACCCGGGATTATGTACCGATCCCTGACCCACGAAGTCCTGCACCCGCTCTTGCTGTAGCATTCCTATATCAATGTTCTTTTTAATCCCCCAAAATAACATGATTGTTTCCACACAACGCTCTATGCCAAGTACAAATCTCTACTTTCATTAATTTTGGGGCGTCTTATTCAATTTTATAGCATTTGAAAAACAAATGAGTGTTGAGTAAAAGTTGACATATTCCAGTCTGTGATTATCATCAACAACCATTCCTTTAATTTTAGTCTCAATAATTCCTAATTTCTGCTTTTCCAACTCGAACATTAGGTATAATTTCTTGTAAATCAGGTTTATTGACCATTAATTTAACTGTAAAACTGAAGTTAATAAGTTATTGTTATGTAGTGTTGAAAACGTCCAAAAAGTGACAAATATAGAAAAAAAAGTCAAAAGTGTTAAAAAAAAGAGACAAAACAGAAGAAAAAGTTAAAGATAACGATGTGTTTTAATTTGGCTTTGTGAAGCACTTTGGGCAGCATGCTTGCATGAAAAGGGCTGTACAAATAAAGTTGAGTTGTATTTAACCGTAGTACGAAATTCAGACACTTGAAGTTTATTTAAAAAAAAAATGTTATGCAAATCTGACAAATTCAACCTTTTAGCTCCGTACCAGAAGTAGAATATAAACCTCCGTGAGCGTGATTGTGACGGTGCCGTTTCATCCTGTTTCAAGGTACAAAGACGGGATGATCGTGCTGATCGACGTGAGCAAGAAAGGCGAGGTGACGCACCGTCTCCGCGGACATGAGGACGAGATCCACTCGCTGGCGTGGTCGCCCCTGGCCGGCGAGGACGCCTTCTTCAGCAGACCGGAGGACAGCGAAGGTAACACACTGCAGGCTGCGTTGGTTTGATGCATGACCGCCATTTGGTTTTTCTGTTTCAAACAGTGCGTTATATACATGCAGTATAAAAAACGATTATATTACAGTTAAGGCAATACCCCGATTTCTCAAATACCATGTAAACCCCTTACCCTGGTTCTCATAATCCGGTCACCAGAGGTAGAGAACGCCTTCACTTACCGGGGCATCCCTGCATACACCTTAGCCGGGCTGTGGTCGGGTTGAACTTCTGCGCATGCTTCAACTGCCCGTCCCCACTCCACTTCATGGTACAAGCGTCCGAAATGGGTTTCCTCAGGAGGGGGGGGGGGGGGGGGGGGGGGGGGGGGGGGGGGGGGGGGGGGGGGGGGGGGGGGGGGGCTGGCGTCTCCCTTAAAAATCGGGTGAGAAGCTCAGTCATCCGAGAGGAGCTCGGAGTAGAGCTGCTGCTTCTTTGCGTTGAAAGGAGCCAGTTGAGGTGGTTCGGGCATCTGGTAAGGATGCCTCCTGGGCGCCTCCCTAGGGAGGTGGTCCAGGCACGTCCAGCAGGGAGGAGGCCTCGGGGAAGACTCAGGACTAGGTGAAGGGACGTCCAGCTGGGAGGAGGCCTCGGGGAAGACCCAGGATTAGGTGAAGGGACGTCCAGCTGGGAGGAGGCCTCGGGGAAGACCCAGGACTAGGTGAAGGGACGTCCAGCTGGGAGGAGGCCTCGGGGAAGACCCAGGATTAGGTTGAGTGATTGTATCTCCAACCTGGCCTGGGAACGCCTCAGGACCCCCCAGTGGGAGCTGGTTAATGTGGCGGGGGAAAAGCAAAGTTCTGGGTCCCCTGCCGGAGCTGATGCCCCAACGACCCGATACCGGATAAGCGGACAAAGATGGATGGATGGAGTCAGCATGTTTGACACATAGGAGGCCGGAGTTTAACTTTTTTTTGTTTTGTTATCGTAGCAAACGGTGGAGTGGCGGCGGGAGACGCGTCTGGCTGCTATCTCGCGTCAGGGAGCAAAGACCAGACGATGAGGATCTGGAGCTTGACAAAGGGAAAAGGTGAGACATTCAGCTCATTCCTTATTTCCTCCTGACTTCTATTCATGTCAACGTGGAAAAGCCTTTACAAGGGGTCCAAAGGTCATTAAGAAGCCCCAAAACATCTCTTTACATACATAAAACATCCAATTATACTGTGTATATTATTGAAAACTAATATATATTATGCTACAAAAGTCGCCCTGCGCTTGAGATTCACCTTCTGGTGACCTTGCGTAAACATCGTAAACCTCTCTGTCTGCTCTCATGTCCCTGCCCCATGCAGCCGTGATGACTCTGAAGCTGCCGTATCTGAAGAAGAGAGGCCACACGGTCGACCCCGGCGTCAAAGAGAGACTCTGGCTCCACGTCCACTGGCCGAGGGAACGACCCACTCAACTCGTGTCCAGCTGCTTCGGGTACGCACGCGTCTTCATCAGTCAGGCCATCAGAGAAAGCCCGATGTAACATGACACCAGCACAGCTCAGCAGCGGTTTTCCGGAGTTTCGGATATGTGTGACCGTATTTTCCAGACTATAAGTTGCATCAGTCAAAAAAGGCGTCATGAAAAGGAAAAAAAATATAGAAGTCGCACTGGACTATAAGTCACATTTAATTGTAAGTTTATTTCACAAAATCCAAGATTAAGAACAAACTTTTAATGTGGAAAGGCAAGTCATTCAGCTACACAATAGCACAAAAAAACACAGGCTGAATACGTGTCCTGTATGTTAAGATAACACATTAACAGTTATTCAGCTACACAACAGCAGATAGAACATACCTGGGAGGCTGAATAGGATAGAGTAACATAACAAGTCAGCGAGTCCAACAAGCAAGTTACCAAGCTCCTGATCTCATTCCACATCACCGGATCCATTGAATGTTTTTTCCTTGGTTCACGTCAGTCAGTATGAACTAACATTTAAAAAACATATTCAAATTGATATATTTTTAAATAACAGTTGCACCTGACTATAAGTCGCAGGACCAGCCAAACTATGAAAATAGTCTCCTCGGATCCGGATGTCGCTTTCTCACTTGCAGTGTGTGTGCCCGTCTTTCTCACTTGTCCTGTGTGTCCCCAGGGGTGAGTTGGTGATGTGGGACCTGACCAAGACAGGGAAGCAGAGGTGGACACTGTTTGGGACTTCTTCGGAGGGTCAGAACCACAGCCGGATCGTCTTCAACGTGAGTGCGGTCCGCCTGCAGGGCGACAGAGAGCTGCTCATCAGCACCTCCATGGACAGAGAGGTGGGTCGCCTTCTTTCTTCTCACAATTAACTGGAAGGATTACTTCTTTTTTTTTTCTTCTCTCTGTGTTTTTCATTCATAATCACCAGGGGTCTCATTTATAAACTCGCCGTACGCACAAAAAAATGCGGCCAAAAGTGTGTGTGTGTGTGTGTGTGTGGGGGGGGGGGGGCTTAACCCTTGTGTTGTCCTCGGGTCAAATTGACGTGTTTTCCTATATCAGTGTTCTTTTTAATTCCCCCAAAAAACTTTATTGATTCCACACAACGCTCTTTGGCAAGTACACATCTCTACTTTCATTAATTTTGGGGCGTCTTATTCAATTTTATAGCATTTGAAAAAACAATGGAAGTGTTTTTGAAATAGTATTGAATAAAAGTTGACATATTCCAGTCTGTGATTATCATCAACATCCATTCCTTTAATTTTAGTCTCAATAAGTCCTAATTTCTGCTTTTCTAACTTAAACATCAGGTATACTTTCCTATAAATGAGGTTTATAGACCATAAATCCCAAAAATATCTGTAAAACTAAAGTTAATAAGTTAGTGTTACGTAGCGTTGAAAACGTCAAAAAAAAGTGACAAACATTGAAAAAAGGGACAAAACGTAAAAAATTTAAAAACATTGACAAAAAGTGTTGATTTTCAATTTTGACTGGAAGACAATAGGAGGGTTAAAGTAAGAACCCTGACTTTGTCTTTTCGACCCTGCAGATAAAATGCTGGGACCTGGCCTCTCTGGACTGCTGCTGGACTCTGCCCACCCTGGGCGGCTTCGTCTACGCCCTGGCCTTCTCCCCCGTGGGCGCGGGGTGTCTGGCGCTGGGCGTCGGCGACAACATGATCCGGGTGTGGAACACGCTGACCACCCAGAACCAGTACGACACCCGGTCCTTCTGGCAAGGCATCAAGTCAAAGGTCACGGCGGTAAGGCGTTTGGTGTTTAAATCTCTGTGTGTTGACTTTTTTGTTGACTGGGGATTGGGGCTAGCCAAAATAGGGATATTATATTTAAATATATCTTTTATTGCACATGTTTTTTCCTGGTTTTAAAGGCTGCATTACAGTAAAGTGATGTAATTTCACCAGACTTACTAGCTGTTTTCTTTGTGGTGGAATTTCCAGAAACACCATCTAGTGTTATGGTGAGACTAAAGGGAAATCGTAGGTCACAGGACAGGTAGTCTCGCTTTGCCAGACCTTCCTCCAAAGCGGGCATGTTTGACCGTAAACCAACAATAATAATTTTGACTGACAAATATAACGAGTTAAACAGGTATAAACAGTATTAATAAAACGAAAATGAAAAGGTGAAAGACCACAGAAAACTGCAGTCAGACGCTCACAACCAGCCACTTTGGCGCTCAGAGCTGGTAGAGCATCTCTTAGGTTTGTGGAGAGGATTATTATCCAGGGGTTCAAGGTGCTCTAAGCGATGTCACACGTGTTTTAGGCTACAACATTTATTGTCACATACAGCAAACATCTCCTCACTGTCTGCTAGCTGCCTGTCTCCTGAACACACCGTAAAGAACATCTCACTGTCTGCTAGCTGCCTGTCTCCTGAACACACCGTAAAGAACATCTCACTGTCTGCTAGCTGCCTGTCCCCTGAACACACTGTAAAAACATCTCCTCACTGTCTGCTAGCTGCCTGTCCCCTGAACACACTGTAAAAAACATCTCACTATCTGCTAGCTGCCTGTCCCCTGAACACACCAAAATCCAGTTTGGTTTTTCTAAATGGACGTTCATGTTATATAAATATAATTGGCTAGAGTCAGCCTTAATCGTGGTGTATTCAACATACAGGTCTCTAGCAGCTAGTCCTAGATAGAGGGAGGGGCGAGCTAGCCACCGTTTAGATACTTAGACAATACTTCGAATGTCAACAAGAAGTGACGTCACCCAGCATCGCTTAGAGCACTTTTAAACGTAGTGTTGTTGTGAAAGTGTCCGCCGTTATCAACAGCCATCACACATTTACTACGACACGTTTTCCTTCACTGCAGCTGGTGTGGCACCCACAAAAAGAAGGATCCTTGTCTTTTGGAACGGATGATGGCAAAGTTGGCATCTACGATGTCTTCTCTAACAGGTGAGAATCATTATTACTGTTCAAAGCTTTGAATGGTTTTAAAGATGAAGTTATGTAAGTTTCCAACACTACGTCCCACCAGTGCACATAAACCCCTTCACTGTAGTTTCTTTCCTTGATATTTTTTAACCCCCTGCTGTTTCTTAAAGGTCCCATGGCAGGAAAACCTCACTTTATGAGGTTTTTTTAACATTAATATGTGTTCCCCCAGACTTTTAAACATTTAAATAAAAAAAAACTAAAATTAAAACTTGTGTTGGACATATAATGCATATGTCAAAATCTAACAAACTGCGGCTGGGTTGGATCAGTGGGTAGAGCAGGCGCACGTCTACTTTGAGGTTTGTGCCTCGATGCAGAGGTCCAGGGTTCGAATCCAACATGCAAAGATTTCTTCCCCCTCTCGTTCCCCTCTCTCTCTTAACTGTCCTGTCAAATAAAGGTGCGAAAAGCCCCAAAAATAATCCTAAAAGAAAAAAATAATCAAACAAACTCAGATTAATATGTATTTTTTTTTTTTAAATCACGCCCAGAGATTCCCGCTCCTAATGTGCACAATGCATCTTGTTCCTAGAAACTGAAAACAAGTCAAACTTTTTACTGTTTATTTACAATAAAACTCCACAGGCCACCTTTTTAAAAAATGATTATGGGCGTGTTTTCTAACTGCAAAAACGGATGAATGTTGTGATTTTTCAAAGTTAAACCACACAAGGCCCCCAGCAAAAAAAAGAGAGAGAGAAAGTTATTTGCTTCGGGCAAAGTAGTCCTTTAAGGTCTCTTGAGTGCTGCTGTTGCTTGTGTTCCTGACTGGGCGTTGGTTCTGCTTGGTCTCCTCCCAGGCCGCCGCAGATATCCAGCTCCTATCACAGGAAAACGGTGTACACGCTGGCCTGGGGGCCCCCGGTCCCCCCGATGTCGTTTGGTAAGTTCCTAATGAACTGATAGAAAATGCTGCTGTTTACTCTCTGAACGCTCTGACCCAGCAACGATCTGCTGAGGCTTACTCAGCTTATTTGTTTACCTCGCGCCCTTTATTTTTTTCTTTTTTAAGATTATTTTATTTATTTATTTTATTTATTTTTATTTTATTTTTTATTTACTTTGTATTTATTTGGTATTTATTTGGTATTTATTTGGTATTTATTTGGTATTTATTATTTATTATTTTTTTTAATTGTATTCATTTATTTGTTTTCGAAGTTTTTTTTTTGTTTTTTGTTTTTTAATTATCTTTAGTTTTGATAGGAAAGATGAAGACAGGAAAGTGGGAGAGAGGGATGAGAGGCAGCAAAGGGCCACAGGTTGGAAATTAACCCGTGGTTGCTGCAGTAAGGACTGTGCCTTGGTACATGGGGCGCCCGTGGTTTTTATTGCCTTTATTTACAGGACTGATTAAGTCATAAAAGTGGGAGAGAGGGGGGGGGGGGGGGGGGAATGACATGCAGCAAAAACTAGAGCATATACAGTACAATACTATACATACATACAGTAAAGTAAAAACTTTTAAAAAGGTACGTTTAAAGTGTCGTCTTATAGTCTGAGGTATTAAAGAGAGAGCATACCGCTTAGTTTGTGTCACAGGAGGTCTTAGTCTACCACTACGCTCCATAACCTACCAGTCAGATTACCACAGGAGGTCTTAGTCTACCACTAC
>NC_048419.1:24483426-24490248 GCF_013103735.1 Etheostoma cragini | reverse complement strand
CCACAGGAGGTCTTAGTCTACCACTACGCTCCATAACCTACCAGTCAGATTACCACCGGAGGTCTTAGTCTACCACTAAACTCCATAACCTACCAGTCAGATTACAATGAAGAGGGTGAACTGGGTCCCTCATTATTTATATTTTTACCAGACGAACATCATATACTTGATCTCTGTTTGTTTTTGCGTGCGTGTTGTGTTCAGGCGCAGCGGGAGGAAAGCCGTCCTACAGTCTGTACAGCTGTGCCGGCGAAGGCGTCATCCTGCAGCACGATCCGTCTCGGCTGAGCGGGGACGCGTCCGACATCGACAGGCTGATCAGAGACACCAACAGCATCAAGGTGGGAGGGGTGTCGATGACATTCTCTTGGCCATTTAACCTGCTTTTAAGATGTTGTCATGCTTTTTCAATGTGGGTTAGCCCCGTGATCCACTCACTGAACTTCACGGCATATTATTAGATGCTCTCCCCTCCAAGAGTGTCGTACAACAGCCAAAGTAATGTACTCATTCAGCGCTGAAATTATTTAGCGATTCATACTGGTGGTTACCCTGGGTGCCAGACAAACTTAACCCCGCTCACAACATTTGAGGTTGGGAAGTTTCATCTGGATTTGATCTATTGTGGACCAAACTGTGCTCCTACAACAGCTGTTTGGACCAATCAGATTGTCAGGGTGGGCTTGTATGCACATGCTGCACACTGGAATCGGTTTTTAGATGGGCTCAAGTAGTTTTTCTTTGAATGTTTTTTTGTTTTTGGATAAACGAGACGGTAGCAGTTCCCTGCCTAACCTAAAAGCAAGAGATCTTATTCATGCTTCACACACACTTTGATAAGCAGTAGAACAATCACCATATTCAGAAAAATAAAATCACCTGCTCATGCACACAGGCTCGTCTGCGGACTTCAGAAACCCTTTAGTGCCCTGAACGATTGCGGGTGATTTGAAACGCGTTGTGACGTGAGCTCTGCTTCCCAACAGCACAAGCTGTCTCCGCACACCGACCTCCGCTGGAAGCCAGATGGGAAAGTGGTCGCCATCGGCAACGAGGACGGGTGAGTGGACCTGTCTCCTAACATGCTGTCGGCTTGTGGAGTTCCTGTGAGGGACCAGCTGTCCACTTTTGTCTTTAGGCTTCAGAACAGGGGGGGATGCATAGTGATGATTAGTAAGGTAAGAGAGGGAGGGAGGGAAGGGTGACGAGAGAGAGGGAGAGAGAAAGAGAGAGAGGGAGAGAGAGGGAAAGAGGGGGAGAGAGAGAGAGTCTTCTCTCCCTGCCACAACAAATATTCAATAGGTCAGTTTAAATGTTTGGCTCTATCTCAGTAGAATATAAATTCTTTTCTCTTATACTCTACGCAGCGTGTGTAGACCGGAGGTTGATGTATAGCCTGTGTAATACCTCTAAACATTCCTTTATCTATGTAAATACCGTGCATATCCACAAATCTTATATTTCTTTATTCATATTTCTACTCTGATATTTATATACTTCGTGCAACTGTAACTGTGTCAAAAAAAAACACGTACGTGTAAACAGGGCCGCAACTGAGTGGTGTTGAACAGATGTTAATTCCTGCTCCGTAGTTAATCTATGTCTTGAAAATGGTTTCCTTTGACCTCCTGATGGAAGCTGTCGTGTTTTATGTCGACCCCCGTGCTCTCCGCTGCAGCTGCATCGACGTGTACGGGGCCCCCGCTCTGAAGCTGCTGTGCAGCATCCAGCAGCACCACAAGATCATCAACACGCTGCGGTGGCATCAGGGCCACGGCGCCCCCCCAGAGCTGCACTGCCTCCTGGCCTCGGGCTCCAGCAACGCCACCGTCTACGTGCACGATCTCCGCGCCGTCATAGGTGGGAAGACTCCTCACGCACATCGCATTAGTCAAACCTGGGCTACATTCATTTGTGAGTGCTTGTGTTGTCGCCTGAACCAGAGTATTAGCCCTCGTCTTGTCTTCCCGTAGAACAACAGTGAGTTTTTCTGGGTCAACATATCACGTTAAAACCTCCTTAAGACACTTTTATCACTTTTCCTAAAGTTTGTTGTTGATCTTTTTTGTTTTTGTTCTGTTGACATTTTTGTTGTTTTTGAAGATTTCTCCAACATTTGTTGTCACTTGTTGGCGTTTTCTAGCTTTTCCCAAAGTCATTTCTCACTTTTTACAATGTCTTTGTCGATTTCTTCAGTTTTCTTTTTTTTTTTTTACGTTTTTGTTGTTTTTTTCCCTACATTTCTGTCACTTGTTTTAGTGTTCTTAAATCTTTTTTCTTCTTCTTAAAATGCTATAAATTAAACAAAACACCCAAAGTCAATGGAAATAGTGAACTGATCAGTTATTTAACTTGTGAGGAGCGTCGTATGGATTCATCCACGTTATTTCTTTTTATAATTTTGTTCAAGGAAACCCCAATTTGTGATTTTAGAAAGTTTTTGAAAATGGGTCAAATTTGACCCCGAGGACCTCAGTAGGGTTAAGTAACATGAGATTTTAGATGTGTTACAATTTTTGTTTTTAAGATTATTTTTGGGCTTTTCCACCTTTTAATGGACAGGACATCTAGGTTAGAAAGGGGAGAGAGAGAGAGAGAGAGAGAGAGAGAGGGGGAAGACATTCAGGAACGAGGAAGAGAAAAGCCCCCGAAAAACTAATCTTAACCCTCATGTTATCCTTGGGTCAAATTTACCCATTTTTAGTTTTCTGGGCTGTCGAAATAAGAAAATTTCATAATTAAAATATCAAAAACCTTTGGAAAAAACACCAAAAACTTATAAAAAAAGTACCCACAAACTTAGAAAAAGTGACAAAAATGTCGGAAAAAGCGATAATAATGATGAAAAAAGTGACCATGGTTGACAGGAAGACAACACAAGGGTTAAAAAAGAAAAAGAAAGGCCTTTGATGGTTGTAGACATTGGTGTTTTTTGTTTTTTTTACCTTTTGCTCAGAGAATCCTCCAGAAAGCCCCGTGGTGATGACGGAGCCGTTTCGCAGGCTGTGTGGTCATACCTCTAAAATCACCAGCATGGCCTGGAGTCCTCACCACGAAGCGCGGCTGGTCACCGTCTCATATGACGGCACGGCCCAGGTCAGTACCAGGCATTATGGGTAAACAAACATGTGTCGTCCCCCCCCCATTTGTGATATGTGATGTTGTTGGATGTTTTTGTGCCGTGGAGGTGTGGGACGTGCTGCCGGAGGAGGCTCTCTGTAACTACCGGGGCCACAACGGGTATCTGCTGTGCGTGGACTGGTCGCCTGTGGACCCGGATGCCATCTGGACGGGGGGGAAGGACTTCACCCTGCAGGAGTGGAGAGTCTCCAAACAAGAGTTTACAAAGCCACCGAAAGGTGAAGGCACCCAGGACCCCCACCCTCCGACGGGTCATCTTTCACCTTCAGTGTAACCGCCAGACTGTAACACGCCCACGTTTTTCCTCTGTTGGAGCTCAAATCCTGCTCCGGTCTCAGGGTCCAGATAAATACACTCAGAAACTAAGATGTTGATGAATGATCATTTATTCAATGGAATATTCCAGAGACAAGTCATGAAACTCAGCATTCAAGAGTCACAGAGTTGTCTGACCCTCCTCTCTGAGTCTGACCCTCTTTATTTACTCCAGGGCCAAAGCTCATTAAACCTTGTGCCTGTTCTCCTGGTCTCCCCAGATCAGATGTGGCCTTCACTCCCACACTTCCTCTCTCTCTCCTCTAGGCCACCCTGACCTGCTTTAGCAACAATAGTTATACTAAGAATTCAGTTAGTTGCACCAGCAGTGTCCACTTTTCATATGTCATTAATAAAGCATTGGAACATTATAAGCATACATAATTATTCACGGTAAATATGTGGTTCATCATACTTCAATATAAGGTTTAAACAAATATATTTCCAACACCTCTCAGGGAAAAAGATGGTCGACCTGAAGGAGAAGATGAAGGCCAATCCCAAGCAGAAGAGGAAGAACAAGAAGGCGTCTGTGGCCGGAGGAGCTACGCCGCCGGAGATGAATGGAGATCCGGTAACAGGAGGCGAGAAGGCGGCGGCGGCGGCGGGACAGGAGCTCTCTGGGGAAGATGAGGACGATGAAGTCGGCTCCACCAACAGTCCTGTACCTCCATCAGGTAATGGAGTAGTAGTCACAAGGCCTGTAACAATTATTACATAATCGTATAATTGCAACAGTTTTAGGTAATCGCCGTTTCTTTGTTTGACCGCTGTTAATTGCTGACATGGGCCAAGGTCTTAACCCATCTGTGCCAGATGCTTGGCGCCGACACATTACATCTACCGCCGGTTGCTGCGTTGTGCAACTCTAAACCTCCTGCCAGCTGCTGCGTGGTGCAATGGATCATCCAGCACTTCATCACCATCATCATCATCATCATCATCATCATCATCAACCACATCCTCCCTCCCAAACTCCTCATCTATCTTCCACCTCAACGTCCCCGCCCTCGCTGTCTAACTCCTCCTCTGTCGGAGACATTTTCTCGCTCGTCTCTCAAACATTCATAAACAAACGCACACGTCTGTCTGGTTGATTGACGTGATTTTCAGCAAACTACGGTACATTTTGGTGGTCACATGGCTTCAAATAGCCAACAAGACCCGCCTCCTGTGAACCAATGACGGTGCGTTCTCTGCTGCACGCGTCATGAAAAGACCGACGAAGACAGAATGCTGCTCCACGCAGCAGCCGGAGGTTCAGAGTCGGCAACGCAGTAACCGGCGGCAGATTGCAACATCATGGAAAGTATCCCTACAGAAATAGACCTTTAAAATCTCTTTTGAGACCTTTCTGTTTGACCAGAAACATCTCTGAAGTCACTACCTCTAAAAGCAATACTTTTAGCGTGTATAGAGCCAACTTGTTTTCACATGTAAATCTGTGAACTGTGTGTTTATTTCAACCAAAACTAAAGTTGTGATGGTTTCAAAAGTGGAAAGACGACCCAAAACGGCTTTACATAGTTTTTATTTGTTTCTGTCGACTTTGAATCAAGTGTATTTTACGATGCTAAAATGACTGATTATTCACATGGAGTCTGGTGGGTTTAGTGAACGCAATTTTGCGGATGTTTTTATGTTTAAAATAAGGCTCTTACTCTTTAACAGAAAGGTCAACCTCCTTAGAAATCCTTTCCATAATGCTGTCAGACACTTACTCAGAATATTAATCTGAGCCTGTCAGCGACAAAACAAGCACTTATGTGAAGGTAAATACAAGCTGGACAATTGCCCTATTAACTTAAATTGTAGCTTGTTTTGCTGCTGCCGGCCACAGCAATCTCGCTTAATATTGGAGAAATGTCAAAGATTGTTGTTCCCATCAGTCACTTAGACACAAATCATTGGAAAATAGGTTCCAGTTTTTTTTTTTAAACAGATTACCTCTAAGGGGTCTGACCTTTTGATGGTAATTTGATGGTAAGTAGATTTTGTTTAGAAATGCCAAATGTTAATTATATAAGTGATTATTGGTGGTTTGTTTTTTATTGATGATGCATGTTCTACTGTCAGTTGTATGTTCATTTAGGAAAAATTCAATATTTTATGATAATTAAGAGGCATTGCTTACTTTATAGGCTGTGTACCTGTCATATTACATTATCTGGGTCACATGAGAGGGATGAAAGCAAAATATGTATCCAGGGATTCAGTTAAAACTTTAATATGTTTGTTAAATAAATATGTATTTTTCAATTCTACTAAAAGACTCTTCTATTGTTAATTGCAGTTTATTGTACAGCCAGACTTGTAATCATTCTAGCTTTTGTTATCTATGATAGTTTTTTGTATAACCAACTTAATTCTGTAATTCTTTAGTTTCAGCCGCATTTGATACGCAACGGAGATCTGTCACCCCCGCAAAGAGCAAAGACAAACCAGGTACGCACCGAAAAGCTACGAAAACAAGTCCAGCTCAATGTGTTTTTGCAACCAGGTGTATTCGTGGTTGTGTGTGTGTGTGTGTGTGTGTGTGTGTGTGTGTGTGTGTGTGTGTGTGTGTGTGTAACTGTACGGGTGTTTTTTTGCATATCTGGATCCAGACCTGGCCCTGCTGAAGAAGAAGAAGCCTCGCTCCATGCTGCCCGTCAGCACCTCCATGGACCATCGACCCAAAGAGGATCTGCTGCAGGACTGCATCACTCTGGCCTCGGTCAAACACAGCGGCGGTAAGACGGAGCCCGAGAGTTATACTCAACCAAAACCAACAGAAGCAGCGGGAAATATTTATAGGAAACTAAAACTAAAGACCTAAACTAAAACCTTCAAGAATAACTAACTGTGTGCGTGTGTGTGTGTGTGTGTGCCAGCTCCCCCTGCAGGGTGTGTCCCAGGCCAGGGAGAGCACGTCCACCTGGGCCTCTTCTCTGACAGACAGGCTCTGTACCGCATGTTCGAGGCCGAAGGTACGTTGGTCGTCCTGCTGCTGTTGTATGTCCACTCTCTGATTAACACCAGGTAATGAAACATGTTTATGTCCTTGGGGGATTTATTTCCATCACTTTGGTGATCTGCCCATTTATAGTTACTCAAGTGTAATCAAAGTGTACTTGCAGCTGGGACATTTAGATACCTGGAACATGCTCGTGGTGACACAGTCACTTCCAGATTAGTCTCCCAGTGCCAGCTCTATCTCCACAGCCCTGTGGAGGAAGGTCTATCTCCAGAACCCTGTGGAGGAAGGTCTGGCTCCACAGCACTGTGGAGGAAGGTCTGGCTCCACAGCCCTGTGGAGGAAGGTCTATCTCCAGAACCCTGTGGAGGAAGGTCTGGCTCCACAGCCCTGTGGAGGAAGGTCTATCT
>NC_048419.1:24467384-24483326 GCF_013103735.1 Etheostoma cragini | reverse complement strand
GAGGAAGGTCTATCTCCACAGCCTTGTGGAGGAAGGTCTGGCTCCACAGCACTGTGGAGGAAGGTCTGGCTCCACAGCCCTGTGGAGGAAGGTCTATCTCCACAGCCTTGTGGAGGAAGGTCTGGCTCCACCACATTACATTGCATGTCATTTAGCTGACGCTTTTTATCCAAAGCAACTTACAATTGCTATACATATATCAGAAGCCTCACTGTGGGAACTATGGGTTAAGTGTCTTGCTCAGGGACATTGTGGTTGATGTATCGTAGTGGGAATTGAACCTAATCAAGGAGAGACACGCCCACCAAACGAGAGACAACACAACGTAAAGCTTGTTTCACACCGCTCCGAGAAAACATGTCGTCCAACCAGGGAACCGTAGCGGAACGGGGCACACCGTTTGGGATCGAACATGCTCCGCTTTCATGTCCGCAAATCTAATACGCGCCAGGTTTCAGCTCTTGGAAAAAGCCTTTTTTAAAATGGAGTGAGATTTCTGATGTTGTGATTGGCTCTGCTGTTCTTCAGAGGAGGGCCACATGGAGGCGGGCCACTTTGAATCGGTGGTGTACCTGCGGCTGTGGAGCGGAGACCTGCAGGGGGCGCTGCAGCTCGCCACTGAGAGAGGAGAGCTCAACGACCACCTGCTCTCCCTAGCTCCTATGGGTAACCCCTTGTCTTGTGTTGATGAATGCTGAGTTATAGAAATATCATGACTGCAGTTTACAGTTTTCTGACAATTTGATAAACAAAACTTTATATTGTGCTCCAGTAAATCAAAACCCCAAACAACACAACTGGTTAAAAAAAGAGAAGATACATAAAGAAATCCTCCGGAGGGTCTGACAGATTCTGACTTAAAAAAAAATCAAACTGAAATCAGCTCTTATATTCAAATTATTCAAATTATGTTCTGCTTGTTCAACGCTTGTTCAGTGAATTGCTCTTTTGCACATTTAGAGAGGATCTCTTGGGGCTGGCTGAAACCTCTTTGAGGGGCGGTGCCAAAAAACTCCTCAATGCAGGAAAAATCCTGACATAAAACATGGACTCATTAATGTCCAAAGCCGATGAGGTGCAACGTCAGGAGGCTTCCAGGTATGGTGACAGTGCTCGTGTGTCTCCTCTTGCAGCCGGGTTCGAGGTGTGGAGCCGGACGGCGGAGGCGTTCGCCAGGCAGCTGTGTCTGCAGGAGCAGTACCTGAAGGCAGCGTCCCACCTGCTGTCCATCAACCGGCTGTACCAGGCCGTCGACCTGCTGCGCTCTCACAAGCTCTACAGGTTCACACTCTTCATTTGCTTCTTGCTTTTGAACCAAGTGGAAAGAGTAGGGCTGCAACTAACAGTTATTTTAATAGTCAAGGAATCGGTCGATTACTTTCCAAGGGATGATTACTTTGGTCTCTAAAATGCCAGAAAATTGAGAAAAAACAACAACAACAACAACAATGTGGATCAGTGTTTCTCCAAAAGTCCAAGATGACGCCCTTAAATGTCTCGCTTTGTCCACAACTCAAAGATATTCATCTTACTGTCACAGAGGAGCGAACACACTAGAACAATATTCCCATTTAACAAGCTGCAATCAGAGACGTTTTGCTTTTTTCATAACAAAATGACTTTTTTGATGATTGCCAAAACAGTTGCCAACCCTTGGATTCATCATTAAGTTCTGGAAATGAAAGTTATTATATGCTCTTCTGTTATCCATACCGCCACGCGTGTTATCCAGCATCTGTTTTACTCATTATAAAATGAATAAGACAGTTCTTTTCTTTTGAACATGTGTGTTGCCAGGGAGGCCATAGCGCTGGTCAAAGCGCGGCTGCCTGCAGACGAGCCCGTCCTGAAGGAGCTGTACAGCTGCTGGGCCGGCGTGCTGGAGAGGGACGGACATTTCTCTTCGGCTGCAAAATGGTGAGTAGGCGAGGGGGGGGGGCTCATTTTATGTTTTACATGTAAATATTCTTTTGTACAGCTAGTGCTTTCTTTGTGCAGCACTTTGGTCAGCTTAACCTATAGACCTATAAACCGATAGACATGGCGATATCTTTATCTCCGATGTCCACGGCCCAGCAACGTCCACGAATCGGCGTAGACGAAGAAAAGACCTTTTTTAGGGTGCTTTAACAACTGCCTTGTTTAGTTCAGTTGTATCGCACCAGAGTATATTGGCCAGGATATATAAAAACAAAATAATCCAGAAACAATCAACAAAACTTAAATATACATAAATATGATAATAATTTGATTTACTGTCACAACAGAACAGAGGAACATAAAAATACATTAAAGTTCTGATCAATAAAATGTATAAAAATACAAAAACACAATATCAAAGGGACGGGGATGTTGTAGAGCGTCCTCTGGTGGACAAACTATGCAACACCAACTCTCATAACATGGTTGACCATCTGTTTTTATTTATAAAAATATGTATTTGTTTAGGAAACCGAACCAAGGGGAAATCACAACAAGTTCGGACTAAAGCAAACCGGCTTTACCAGGTGTAAAAACACCCTAAATGTGCTCCAGCAATGACCTTGACCTTCTTACTAACTTCCATTGTTTTCCTGGTTGTTCCGTCCCGTCTCCCAGCTACCTGGCTGCCGGCGCCAGTTTCGACGCCGCCAAAGTCATCGCCAGGAAGAGCGACGTCCCCTCGCTGAGGACGGCGGCCGGCGTGGCGCGGATCTCGGGGGAGGCGTCCCTGGCTCAGTCGCTGGCGCTGCGCTGCGCCAAAGACCTGGCTCTCGTCCAGGACTGGACCGCGGCCCAGGACCTCCTGAGCTCACAGGACAGCCTGCTGGTCAGTGGACAAAAACATCGTCTTAAGACTAACTTTCTTCCTTGGGTTTAACAATGTTTTTTTTTTTTTAGCAACAACGCTCAACTCCCATCCAGACATAAATCAAGAAAAGACAATGCAATACTTCAGTATTCAAGACACACACATCACACACACAACAGTAAAAACATAGACAATTAACCATAAATCACTTGAACATATGTATATCAGATAAGACCCTAAGCCCGTCGTACACGTCTCTCTCCCCAGCACAACGCCTCTGAGGAGCCCTCCAGGAACTTCAGCTTCTGTCCCTATTTTCTAGTGTAGACGTCCAGTCTGGCAACCCGTTGCTATGACATCAATTTAAACGCCGCCCCCCCCAGTGATCTCACACGCCCACTCCTGGACTGACGGCACCCCTTTCATTCATTCATTCATTCATTCATTGTCCGTGGCTTCAAACGATGATGATTGAAGCTCAGCAGTGTACATTACAAATCTTGAATTGGAACAATATCTGTTTTATTTTCTCTGCTTTCCATTTTTTTTTTTTTTTTTTAAATACTTCAGGAACTTACTACAGTTTTGGAAGAGGTAAGGTGTACAACAGAGATGGGAAGTAATGATGTACAAATACTTTGTTACTGTACTCAAGTAGATTTTTCAGATATTTTTACTTTACTATTTATTTTTGTGCTGACTTTTTACTTTTACTTCTTACATTTTAACATGAATATCGGTCTTTCTGCTCCGTACATTTTACAAAATTGGCTCGTTAGTCCAGTTTCAAATAATTTCAGTTGAAACTAATCGGATGGGAATATACGTTCCTCTTCCGCTCCGATTCAAGATGACTCGACAGTTTCTGCGGCAAATCATTGCGGCTTGGTGGCGGTAACGTTAGCGTAGCATTATGGACGGCGACATGCTTTAAAATGAAGAAAACATTGTGAGCCCGACATATTACATGTATTATTATTAGACTGCACGTTCAAAGTTTTGCTAGCTTTCAGTTCATTTTCTCATCCAAAAGGCTACTTTTGCTTTTATACTTTTAAACATAACTTGAGTAAAGAAGTTAAATCAGTACTTTAACTTATACCAGAGTAGGTTTTAACACAAGTATTTGTTCTTCTACTTGAGGACGGGAAGTGAGTACCATCTCGGGTGAACCGTGTGTGTGAAACACAGGGTTGTAGGACTGGGGAGGACTCTTGGGATAAACTTGCAAATATTAATAAAAATCATCTTGACAGAATAAATTTCCAGTTTCTTTTGAGAAGAAAAGATGACTCATTTATTCAGGATCTCAACGAAGGCCGTAAACACTTTACATTTGACCCACTAAGTCCAAGTTAAGGACATTTTTGTTGTGAAGACGAAGGGTGTCTTACACGTGATGTAAAATATAATTTACTCCTTCAGGAAGCATCCAACGCCTTGTGAGTGACTTTTTTTTTGACTGAAGGTCTGACCCTGACTCTGAATTGTGTGGACCGTGTGCAGGTCCACCGGCTGCACCTTTGCACCGCCGAGCTGCTGGCCGCGCTGTTGTCGGACCCTCAGCCCTGCGTCTCCAGTCACCCGTGGGCGTCGCCGGGCCCGCGTCCCAGCAGCATCCAGGACCGCGTGAGGGACGTGTGGGAGGAGCAGTTTGGGGTTTCCCAAACGTCGTCCGGACAGCGCGGCGCCGCGGCTCTCCGACGGGAGCTGACGTCTGTGGAGAGTCCCACACCCAGCGCCAACATTCCTCTGAGACAGGTGCAGTCTGATTCCTTCCATACGGCATGTTTTCAGGTGTACGCTGGGGAAAAAGGGAGAGAAGTTACTTACAAGTGAGAGCAGAGGCGAAGGAAGGCCATGATTGCACTCAGCGTCTTTTTTTGACAAGGAAAAAAAGTTGACTAGAGTGCTTTTGTAGTTAAAAAAAAGAAAAGAAAAGCCGCAGAAAAACAGTCTGCGGTGGCGTTAAGAAAAGAGCAAAGGACTTTCACTCTGCACGGTTTACTCCATCTGATTCTAATGAAAAAACCGACGCCAAGTGTGAACGCAGCCTCAGTCTGACTCTGTCCTGTCCTTCTGTCTTTCTTGGTGCATGTGCCCCACCTGTCCTCAGGTCCAGCTGTATTCATCCCTCCACCTGACCCGCGCGGTGCTGAGCTGGCTGTTGGACGACGCCGGGCAGCTGATGACGGAGCTGTGGCAGGCGGCGGCCTGGCTCCGAGACGCCGGCCCCTTCAGTGTGTCTGCGGAGCTGAGCAGGCTGCTGTTCCCCGACGGTACGCCTGGCGCTCCAATCAAACAACCCGGTTTTAAGATTTTATCGTTTGTTTTTAAAGCTTTACACGGTCTCGCCCCAGAGTATTGGTCTGAAATTTTAACTGTGTGGGAGCACAGCCGGTCATTGCGGTCTTTAACTCAGCTGGTTTTAGAAGTCCTAAGGTCCAGGTTTAAACGGTAGGGGGGTCAGGCTTTTGCAGTTGCTGCCCCGAGACCCCGGAACAAGTTCCCCCCTGATATACGTACTGCTACAGATGTCACTCTTTTTAGGTCTAAACTCAAAACACATCTGTTCAGTCTGGCTTTTAACACGTAGCGGTGGTGTGAAAACTTCATTCTGTTGTTTCTTTTTAACCTTTTCTGATTTTACTGTTTTCTATGTTTACTCTTTCTATTGTATGTTGTGATTTGATGTATTTTCTTAAGCACGCTTAGATACCTGCTGGTAGTTGTAGAGTGTTATATAAATACATTTTGATTGCTTGACTTGAACCTTTTGGTTTCAGGTTAAACGAGAAGGATCTTATTCTTCAACAAAACTCTCTGTAGGGATCCTTTCCATAATGTTGTCAGACACTTAGAATAATAATCTGAGGATGTCAGCGGCAACAACAGAACTTTAAGTGGACGCTTACGAGGGGTGGGAATCACCAGACGCCTCCCGATACAATATCACCACGATACTAATGCCACCATACAACATTGCAATTTTAAACCTACTGCAATATTCTGCAATATACTGCAATTTATCCCCTTATTTACAACTTCTAATATTTTTCCAATTTCAAATTATATGTCCAAAAGGAAACTTTGTTTTACCTAAAAAGACACATTCTCTGTTTGTTCATCTTATTTCAGTTTTATTTTTGCATAATGCAACAAACTGACCAACACATATACAAAATATACATATAATAAAAGATCGATACTAGGCGCCTGTGTATCGATACAGTATTATCGCTGAAAATATCTTTTTTCTTTTTTTCTTAAAAGATCTTTCTTCACGTTAGTCCCTTAGACACCAGTGCAGATGGAAATAGGGTCCAGATTGAAAAATACTGAAATTAACCTTTTAAGCTCAAACAAATGTTTGATCAAGCAATAGATTAGTTGATGATGTAAAGAATATGGAGCCATGATGTAATATCATTCGTGTTTCTGAGCTGTCCCGTCACCCTTTTATCATTTTCCACCAGGTGACATCAGCGTCTGGTCCAGGAAACACCCCAAAACACTTGAGCCCACAGAAGAAGAAGCCAAAGCTGCCGCCAGCAGTCTACAGGCGTTTGTCCAGTACTATCGTCTGTACCGGCACTGGTGGACCCACTCGTCCCAGATCCAGAACCGGGTCCCCCTCTCAGCAGCCGATTCCAGCCCCGGAGACGGCGTGAAGGACGGCGTGGTGAACGGAGGCGTGTCGGAGGCAGAGGGGAGCGTCTGCCCGGCGCCGGGGAGCCCTGGTGTACTGGACTTTGACGCGTCCGTGCTTCTGTCCGAGCATCACGCCGCCTGCCAGGCCACTCAGCGGTCGGTGCGGGAGATCCAGGAGCGGCTGGCGGCCTTGGTGCTGCAGCACAGCCGAGCCCAGGGAGGGCAGCTCCACCCTGGGGAGAAAGAGGCCGATGGGCCCATCGTGCAGACCTCCACCGCCAGGGAGTCCTCAGACAGCCAGGGGTCCGCGGATGCGGGGCAGCGGTGAGGGCTCTCTGTTAACTCATGTGTTGTTCTTTACCAATTTGGGAGGTTCTGGTTTAAAGCTTCAAACCTAAACTGGGGATCGGCCGATATCGGCGTTCCAAGAAAACAGATTTTTGGAACCAAAATGTATGTCAAAATTAAGATTTTTGGATTGTTAGAAACACAACAACACAAAACTTTGTTTAAATGCTTTAAGCATTCATTTCAGAATTGAGAATCTTTTAACATTATGGCCAGTAACAGAGAGTCAGAGAAACAGTCTTTTATGGGGAACTTTAGAGCAATACTTGAGTAAAAGTCCAAGTCTGTTACAAGAAAATGACTTAGGTAGAAGTCAGTCCCCTATAGAATATTACTTGAGTTAAAAGTCACATTTTATCATATTAAATGTACTTATCAAAAGAAAAACTTTGATTATGAACTTGAGTATGGCTTCCTTAGAGTGAAGTTCCACAACCTCCTAAACTTCTGCTTGAGTAAGAATCTTTCAGTCCAGCGTACGAGAACATTTGATGACTATCAGAGTAAAAGCATCAGCCACTGGTACCCTGGATCTGGTTCTGTAGGTCATGACTCTTCATGTATGTAAAGGAAATTATAATAGGTTTTGGGGTTTGGTTTTAAGCCTAACCTAACCCCTAACCCTAGAATTTCTTTTAGACTGGACACAAGGCATTTTATTTATCAACACAATTCTTAATCTCTTTCTGTATATCAGATGTTTTATTTATTGTAATTTTATTTATTATAATCATGTGTAGGTGTCTCGGGGAGAGGAGCCAAGCAGGAGTGGAGGAGGACTTTTATTTAAAGTTTTTATGTCCCCGCCGTCCTGTCCTGTCCTGTGGTCCTTTGGCCCTGCTCTGAGCATTTGGACTTCTTTTAAACAGCTTTTTAGACCCTAACCAGGTTTTTTAAGGAAGTTTTAAGTGTTTTATTCACACTGGGGGTCCCCTTGTGCCCGTGCCCCTCGCAGCGCCCATCCAGGGCACTGCGTTCTACCCTAACCTAACCCATGTTTTTCCTCCCTCAGGCCGGAGGACTCGGAGACTCTGCTGTCTCTGTCCACCAAGATGTCCCAACAGCAGAAACTGCTGGCTGACCTGCCTGACACCGTCAAGGTACAGTTCACCATCCCAGTGGTTTGTCAAAGACTTAGGTGCACATATGTGGCAGAGATGTCCTCCCTTTAGAAGACGGGAAGTTCTTTATAGAATAGAAATAATCCTCAACTACACATCCCTCGGAGCGCCCGATGTGAGTCGAGTGCAGATTTGAGTCACGCGTGCGTCACTTTGCAACAAGTAGCATATAAGATGCTAACGAGAGACTTCTGTAATGTCAACGCAATAAACATGGACCTATTTAACAAAGTTGGTTCACTGCTGGCTACAAGTTAGCACATCAGGATGTCAGTTGATTTGATTTGAGCACAGGCAGTTAAAGAATGTTTCTTCTTGTAAAAATTTGAAATTTGTCAATTTGAGCCGAATACCATACAAGGGTTAAGGAAGTGCTATCCTCCTGATGAACTCTACCCTCTGTTGTCTGTGTTCCCTCCCAGATGTTTCCTCATCCAGACGTGGTTGAATGCTGCCTGGTCCTGCTGCACCTCAGCAAGTCTTCCCCGTCCGTCTCCGAGGCGACTCGACAACGGGCCAAAGATCTGCTCCGCAAACACGGAACCGATCCCGCCGTCCTCAAAGCCTCGCAGCGGTTCCTCCACTGATTCTTCCAGCGGTAGCTCTGAAAGAAGCACTTCTAATGTACAGCTATTTTTTTTGTTGAATTAAAAAAAGACAACTTTAAGTACAAAAAATGATGTTTGAACGTCTTGATTCTGTTTTGAAGGTCTACATCCAGAAACAAAGTGAAGGAACACTTATGAACAGAAACTGGTGTTTAACAATTAATAATTCAAGCAAGAATGAGACATTCTCTGCGTCTAACTTCTCACATTAAGATTTGTGGCTCTTCACGGGAGTTTTAGCATTTAAATACCTTCGGAGTAGAGCCCCGCCGATATTAGGTATCTGTAATGTCCGATTTAAAAACTAGTCATTCATCGGAATCATTTTACAAATGATTTTGATAAATATTTAAAAAATAAAAACGTACCATCAACCACGTTATGAGCCTTGGCGTTGCATAGTCTGTCCACCAGAGGACGCTCTACAACGTCCCTGTTAGTGATGGCGGTGCATAGTCTGTCCACCAGAGGACGCTCTACAACGTCCCTGTTAGTGATGGCGTTGCATAGTCTGTCCACCAGAGGACGCTCTACAACGTCCCTGTTAGTGATGGCGTTGCATAGTCTGTCCACCAGAGGACGCTCTACAACGTCCCTGTTAGTGATGGCGTTACATAGTCTGTCCACCAGAGGACGCTCTACAATGTCCCTGTTAGTGATGGCGTTACATAGTCTGTCCACCAGAGGACGCTCTACAACGTCCCTGTTAGTGATGGCGTTGCATAGTCTGTCCACCAGAGGACGCTCTACAACGTCCCTATTGGCAACAGGTTTTTTTAGTTTCATATCTTAAGTTTGTATTTTTATTTAAATTTTTATTTTATTTATCAGAACTTTATATGTTTGATGTTTTTCTGTTCTGTTGTGACAATAAAACAAATCACATTTTAGTGAGAACTCATAACTACAAATAACTAATAGGGATAACTGTTTTGTAATGCATCTTTCTGGAATATTATTTTTAAACATATTTGACTTTTAAATAACCGAATATTGGTATTGGTAGGGCTCTATAACGGAGGCCATGGAGAAATCTTCACATTTAATTCACATTTTTGTTGTAAACAAACTCAACCGAACCTTTCTGTCCATCATCGTTTAAAGCCCGCCCTGACAATCTGATTGGTCCGTACAGCTCTGGTTCAAGCATAGCTGCTCCCCGGATCAAATCTAGACCTAACTACCCGACCTCAAATGTTGTGGGCGGAGCTAATTTCGTCCGGCATCATGACATTTTGATGACAAATATCAATTTAACCTTCATCTTCTCATCGACCATGAAAAAAAAAAAACACTGGACCCATCTCAACCATTTTTTTCTACGTTTTGTCACTTCGACGTTCGACAGTTTCTTCCAGTGTTTCTGAAGTTGTGGTTTTTTGTCGCTTAAAAAAAAAATTTACACTTTTCCCAACGCCCCAAATTTCTTTGACGGGTCAAAACTGCCCAACTTTTCAGATCTATTGAGGATTTAAATTGAAAAAAAATATTCATTTGAGCAACTTTTGCTTGATTAATAATTGATGGATCTTTTCCAACCCTTTTTCTTGTTTTTCTTTTTAACTTAAGAGATTGTAGAGAACTTTCCAGTTGAATATTTCTAACCCTACAATGAAGCCTTTCAAACTTTAAATGTTAGACAAGCTCGGTGTTAGTGTATGGCTGTTTATGAAAAAAAAAAATTAAATTCTTAAAGTTGACAGTCAAAATACAAAACAATTTAATATACAACTGTTTAAAACAACGCAGAATGTAAAAACAGTACCCAGGACACGTGTAAACCTGGCACACAGTTGGGTCTGGTGGGTGAACGTACACAACGACAGTTTGCCCAAAATGCATACATGCATAAACCAAGCTCCCTTAAACTATTTGATGCGCACTGTTAGAAGGTTCTGAAAGTGGAAAAGAGCTAAAACATTTTTATTTTCATCAAAATTATACAATTTTAATATACAGGCCCCTTCCAACATCAACTTAAAAAATGAAATCCCTGCAACAAGAGACGAGTCCCGCTGACGAGAAGGATAGTCTGAACTGAAGAATCGGACTGTTTTGTTTTTGGCAAAGTTGGGTCTGAAATCACAGTATGATACAGGCGCTGGTCCCATGCTGTTAAAGAAGGGCGTCACTAGAATGCTGCGTTAAAAAAAGTGTTCTGAATATATGAACATGTACTCAGTAAAAGCGACTAAAAAGAAACGACTGAGCCAGTGAAAAGGATCCAATGTCACTGCGAGTCCATTTTACAGTCACCCGGGAAGAACCCTTTTAAAGAAATCTACTTCGTTTTGCCTTGTTTCGGGTCTCGTTCAGAGTATTGCGGGAGATTGAAAGGGGGGGGGGGGGGGGGGGGGGGGGGGGGGGGGGGGGGGGGGGGGGGGGGGGGGGGGGGGGGGGGGGGGGTGTATGTGCTGGCCGGGTGTTTTAAAAACAAGTGTGTATTCCACTTGGAGAACGTGTGAGCGCTCAGTCAGTGCTTGTTGTTCGTCTCCTCCTGGCCCGAACTGGAGATGCCGTTCTGGGGCTGGGTGGAGCCCGAGCCCAGGCCGTACAACCTCCCACAATACTTTGCGTCGTCAATGTTGTCTTCGAAGAAAAGCTGAACAAGACAGATTTTGGATTAGATCAAACCAGCTGCATTACCTAAAACACACATTTGGACATGCTGTCCGAAAGGATCTACTTGTGATGTATTTATCTTTATTTCTTTTTAAAAAGGAGGACATTTAAAGCCTCTGAACATCAGGGTTCTGGCGGGTTAGACCTCGGCTCAGGTGGAAGTTGAGCTGTTACTGGTAGATTTCAGCTAGCGGTAACAGTCCGTATATACGGTATTTAATAAGATAAATGCATCCGATTGATGGAGCTGTGACAAAGCTTACTTTGATTTCATATTCTGAGCAGCAGTAAATCGCTCCTGTCTCTGGGTTCTTACACCTGATCCCCATCAAGATGTCCACTGCACATAAATACTTCCAGAGGGGCTTTCTAAAGCAGTTTATAGAAAAATGTTCTCTTGTTGTGAAGGCACTGAAGAATGTTCTAGTCATAAGTTAAAAGAAACTATTGTCTGAAAATGTGCAGATAAACTATTATTTGTTGAAAAGCTCTGATTAACTGTACCTCTTTCATCCTGAAGAAAGCCATGCCGGTGAGTAGCGAGTCGGATCCGGCCTGGTGCTGCCGCCCGATCCTCTTCAGCTCCAGCTGGTCTGCCACTTCCTGTAGACCTCCCTGCACACAACAAGTCACACGTCTCCAGATTTGTTTTGACAGGGGTGGTCTCCTGCGTTAAAGTCGAGGATTACAGATACCCGGTCTAGAATACCTTTAGGTTCTTGCAGCTCTTCATCAAGTATTTGACGTCGTAGATTGCGGGGAAGAAGAGGTTGAGGATCTGGAAGAAGTCGTGTTCCTCCTCAGGGAGCCGTGCGTCCGTCAGGAGCTTCACCAGGTAGCCAAAGTCGTAGCCGCTGAGAAACACAAGACAAGGATTTGTGTCAGAGTTAGTCTCGCATATCCAGACCCTCCTCCACAGCGCTGTAGAGGAGGGTCTGGCTAGTCCACAGCATTCCTGGATGGGGGAAAAACGTGCTCTGGTTTATTGGCATTTCTTTAAACCAATCACATCGTCTCGGGTGGCGCTGAGCTCTCGACGCAGCGACGGTGTCTCCTGCTAAATAGTCTCGGGAAGGAACTGGTTCTGGTGGAACATTTGCACCCCGTAAAAGAAAAGGCCTCATCCAATATTAAATGAAGTTAACTGTTGACACAATACAGTAACGTGAGCTTTTTAAATGAGCTGATACGTGGTTACACCTCATGTCTCTTACTAGTGGATCTCGGTGTGTATGTCGTCCACAGCAATCGGTCCCAAAACGTCCCAGTTAGAGAGGAAATGGCCTAAACAAATTCTTTGTAAATCTTATTCACTCCCCGACCAAACTTAGCAGGCCGGTCTTGTTGCACCATCCAGATTTTCCATTTCCGCGTGTCATGTTGCTCAGAGGTCCCGGTTAATGTTTCTCGATCCGACCGGAGTTTAAAGTTTATTTAAAGGCAGATAGTGATGGACATCCAGCGGCACTGAAACTGTCCCGTAAATACACTACCGTGATGAAGACTAGGTCAGGGTGGATAAGTGTTCACGTCAACGTTAAAGAAAGACTCCTCTGAAGTGGGACCAGCCATGCAAACTGACCTGTGGAAGGAGAGCCACTTGACGTTTTCACACAGCACCAGACCAGACGTCATGAGGAGCTCGGCGAAGTAGAGCGTTTCGATTCCCTCCTCTTCGTGTTTTTTAAACTGGAGGCCCGAGTTCTGGAGCAGGTCTATGGAGTCCTGGGAGTACATATCTTCTCTGTGAGGATTTAAAAAATAAAAAATAAAAAAAGGGACAGAAAGACATTCAAGGAGTTCCGTCATCAAGTTCAACCATCTATTAGATTGTAATCAGGGTGTCAAACGAACGACCCACCATAAGGGTCCAATCAGGCGCCACTTGATGACTTTGCAAAGCGTAAAAATGGCAGTCTCGTAATTAATTACAATTTCCAAATTGAACACTTTAATCTCAGAGAATATCAGAGTTCTTGTTCCGTAAATGTCCTACTTTCATGGTAGCAGTTGTGAGGTTTTTGTCTGAATGTCACCCCT
Source organism: Etheostoma cragini (assembly GCF_013103735.1). NCBI lineage: Eukaryota > Metazoa > Chordata > Actinopteri > Perciformes > Percidae > Etheostoma > Etheostoma cragini. The sequence continues at coordinate 24,470,145 of NC_048419.1, read as the reverse complement.
CTCGCGGGTCCATAACATCATTGTTTTTCCTACAGAGGCTTTAAAACGCTGTCTTAGCAGAAGGAACTTTCTGCGTGAGCGTGCCTATGTTCCCACATTTCCTTTTTCATGACTATGTATCAGATTTTAGCCCCGTTTCTCCCAATTCGGGGTTAATCGTAACCCTAATTTCAAGAAAAATCTTAGAAATGTGGGAACGTCAGGGTCAGATAAAGTTTCTAATCTTTCTGGAATGCTTTACTTGTCTGGCCCAGGAACTAAAAGGCGTTGGACACCCCTGTAACCATTAGAAAGGTGCATGGAGCCGGTGCACCTACGTGAGGTTGAACTTGAAGTTAAACTGCCACGTCGTGGTGCCGTGGGGGTAGTCTCCGTCCTCGTTCATGAACGTGAGGCCGAGCTGGATGATCTTCAGGAGGTCCACGTTACACCTCAGCAGCTGGTACTGGTAGTCTACTGTGCTCCGAAACTCGCCGATCGGCCGGACAACCACTCCGGGGAATTCTGTGTCCTGTGAAAAATAAAAAAAGACATGAGCAGAAAATGTTCACCCTTGAACGTTCCTACACGGTTCTTTCTCAGCGGTGTGTAAAGATCCACAAGAGCGGAACAGGGATTTTGCTGATTAATCGTATCCGTGTTTTATTTTACCGATAACCAATAAAGTTATTGTAAGGGTTGAGTACCAAAAGCCAGCGCTAGCATGGCACCGGTGCCTAAACGCCGGTAACAACCGGAGCGAATAACAACGCAGATTTCGGTGCCTAGTGCCCATTAAATAACTTTTTCCCTGCTCTCTGATGCTCTGAAACAGACGTTAGAGACCCAACATTACTCCTTCTTTACACCAACTCTCCTTGCTCGCATGCAGTTTTTACTGCCATTTATGTCACCAACTCATCTCAAACTGGCCCATCTCTTACCATGGCGATGAAATTGTAGCTCTGAATGATCTGCCGGATCTTCCTCATCTCCTCCTCCACGTTGCTCGCCCAGACTTCACAGATTATTTGGCTGGAATCTGTAAGTGCGGCTGGCATGTTGGCGGGTCAGGATCAGAGGTCAAAACCCCGACAATCCTGCAGCGCTGGTGAAGGGGGCGGAGGGGGGGGGGGGGGGGGGGGGGGGAGGCAGTGTGATGAAGAAAGACAACTCTGGGAGAGGGAGGAAGAGGAGAGTTGATGAAGATTAGCGTTAGTACAATTTAACGGTGTGACTTATATTTTTCACGATTAATACCGGTACATTGGTACAGCTGCGATAATGGCAATATGTAGTCTTGTATTTATATTTAAACAGAATCTGAATCACTCTGAGTTACCATTAAACTAAAGAACTGATGGATCATTTGTTTTTGTTTTTACGTACTATTAACGCTGTTCTTGAAATTAATGTCAAAATATGGTTCCGTTTTTTGGCATATATCCCGGTCAGATGTGGCCTAAAATATTGTGATATTATTTGCTAAAAAGGTTCACAAATTCACAGAGCAAAAGAGCAAACGTTAACACAAACGTTGGATAAATTCACAAAATAGACAACGCAACAATAAAGAGAGTATAAACACTTCCTATATTGTTGCGTGTGTGTGTGTGTATGTACACACACACACACACACACACACTAATAGATTTATGGGCATTCTTCCTTTCTCATTAACTGCAACGACTCCTTGAGAATAGACGTGCAAGGTGATTTTCTTTTGAAATGAATTGCGTCTATTTACCATGAGATCAAATTAACGTTAGCTACACAAGTTAAGAGCTGTGTTGCTATATTATCGGGCTAACGGACGTCAATGCAACAGATATCCGACAGAAGGACACCAGATATGAGAAGCATTTTATATCATTTGTGTTTAGCAACTCTGAGTGCCGTTTCAAATAATATAGCTCGCTAGCTAGCTGGTAACTAACGACGTTGTAGCGAGGGACCGAAGAGAGTGGTTAGCATTACGGCTAACGTTTACAAAACTAGCTAATCCTCGCGTTATCGGGGAAAGCTATCGTTAGCTAACAACACCGGAGCTAAGTATAAATGAAAAGGTTCTGCTTTATCACTTCTCAGTGTGTCAGTGCAGCCACGCACAATGTGTACAGGGTACCGTGTGAGTGTTAAAAGTATAAATGTATAAAACAAAATAGGTTTACCTCAGAGTTTCCTCGACGTAGCTAGCCTGCCAAGCTAGCGGATAGCGCCTCTGTTCGTTTTCTCTTCTTCTCTTGCTTATTCTTTGTGTATATTGGCGGATTGCAATCAGACGGTGAATGTGTACACTGCCACCTACTGTGCCAGGTGTGTAACGACGGGGAATTACATGCATTTTTATTGGAAACACCGTTGGTATGCACATAATACAGCGCAACAAGTAGCCTTTATTTTCTATTTTAAAGGAAATAAAAATAATATATGTTTAAAAGAATAATTGTGAAATGGATAAAAAAAAGTAATTGAAAAAAAATACGTTAAAAATAGAAGTTCTAATGAAAAAATTTGCAATCAAAATAATCAATGAAAATATATACGTGAGAGAAAGATGTTAATACAAAACAGTATGAAAGAAAGACAGGCTGAATCTTTGTACGCTGCGAGAGAATATAATAACAAATAAAACAAGAATATGCATTTCCTTCAGATCAAAAACCTGTTAAAAAAGTAATAGTTTAATATGTCAAAAAAAGTAATTAAAGAAAGTCATAGTTCAGTATGACGCAAACAAGTCATAGTATAACAAGTTGAAAAAAGTAATTGTATGGTATAT
>NC_048419.1:24465068-24467284 GCF_013103735.1 Etheostoma cragini | reverse complement strand
CATGAGCATGGGAAGAAAAAGTCATAGTCAAAAATGTTATAAAAAAGTCATAGTTTACTATGTAAAAAAGTTATTAAAAAGTCATGAAAAAGTCAAAGTAAAGTATGTTGAAATAAGTGTAAAAAGTCATAGTATAGTAAGTTGAAAAAGTAATTGTATAACATAGCTAGAAAAAGTCAAAAAAGGGAAACAATATCATGATTTGTTGAAAGTCTTGAAACAGCATGTCGGGAAGAAAAAGTCACAGTATAATACGTCAAAAAAGTTCTAAAAAGTCATTGTAAGAGGAAGATTTTCCTCGCCATTGTCACACTGTTGCTTGCTCTGGAGGGAACTACTAGAACTGTTGGGTCGGTGTTAATTATAGAGTGTGGTCTAGACCTGCTCTACCTGTAAAGGGTCTCCAGATAACTCTTGATGCTTTGAATACAGTTTAATTGAATTGTGAAATATGTTGAAAAACAGTGATAAAGAAAGTCTTAGCATGTTGAAATAAGTGAAAAAAGTCATACTATATCATAGTGTAGTACGTCACAGAAGTCATGAAAAAAATCATGGTGTAGTATGTTAAAAGAAAAAGTCATAATATGTTAAAAAAGTGACAACAAATTGTCGTTGCTGCCGCTCCATCTCTGCTGCCTGCCTCCATGTTGTGCCTGACATGTGCTTTCAGTGTGGCCTCTGTGGTACTCTCCTTTCTCTTGTCTCCTTTGTGTATTATCTTCTTTAATGCCTTGCCATCACCTGTGCTTACTTGTTTGTCTTGCTTGTCAGAGTGTAGCGTGTCGAAAAATGTCATGACGAAAATAATAATAAAAAAGTCATAGTATTGTATGTTGAAATAAGTGAAAAAGTCATTGTATGGTATATCTAAAAAAAGTCAGTATGCTATTTCAAAAAAAGGGATGACAAAATCATTATATAGCATGTTAAAAAAAGTTAAAAACTCATGGTATAAAACATAAACATAACAAAAAGTTAAAACAAAGTAATAGTACATTATGTTGAAAATAGTGGTAGTTTAGTATGTCAAAGGAAAGGGATAAAAGTCAAAGTGCTAACCACCAAGCCACCGTTCCTCCAAATAAAGTCATAAAAACGTCATTGTCTGGTTTGTCAAAAAGAAGGAAAAGTATAGCATGTTGAAAAATATTAAAAAATCATAGTGTTTTATGTCAAAAAATCTCGTAAAAAGTCATAGTATAGCATGTTTAAAAACATAAAAAATCACAGTATTGTATGTCAAAAAATGTCATAAAAAGTCATAGTATTGTATGTCGGAAAAGTTTAAAAAAAGTCATAGTATTGTGTTTAAAAAAAATATGAAAAATATCATAAAAACTCATAGTATAGCATGATGAAAAATATAAAAAAAATTATAGTATTGTAAGTCGAAAAATATCATAAAAAGTCATAGTATAGCATGTTGAAAAATATTAAAAAATCATGGTATTGTATGTTGCAAAATTTAAAAAAAGTCATAGTATTGTATGTTGAAAAATATAAAAAATCATAGTATTGTATGTTTCTAATACTTGTAAATGTAATCCCTCTCTGAATGTCCCAAGGCTGCATGCTGTCCCCCTCTGCTCTTCTCCCTGCAGACCAGCAGCTGCACCTCCAGTCACAGTCACCAGTCCGTCAAGACCGTCACGTTTGCCCCCCCCCCCCCCCATCTGGCAGGGATGAGACTGCCTACAGGTGGGGGATGGACCACCTGGTGCAATCACAACAACTTGGAGCCAATGCGTCTTTAGACAGTGGAGATGGTTGTGGACTTAAGAAAGGACGCAGCGTCCCTCGTCCCCGTCACCCTGGGGGACTCCACAGTCTACGTTGTGTAGTCCTTCTGCTTCCTGGACACAACAGAGGACGTACTGAGAAGTTCAACCTGTCAAAGACTGTGATGGTGGACCTCTACGCTGCCATCATGGAGTCTGTCCTCACCTGCTCCGTCACCATCTGGTACGCTGCTGTCTCTGCATTCAGGGGATAGCAGTAGCCCAGTCCCTAGGGAGCCGGGTTAGGAACCGGAGGGTCGTCAGTTCAATTCCCCGTATGGACCAGAGTGTGGATTGGTGGCTGGACAGATGCCACTTCACCTCCTGAGCACTGCCAGGTGCTCTTGAGCAAGGCGCCGTACCCAGTATTAATTAATAAACTGTATTAATAAGCCTTAAGGACAAGAGCAGAGTAAAGGCCCCAGACAATGACTC
>NC_048419.1:24433993-24465058 GCF_013103735.1 Etheostoma cragini | reverse complement strand
CCCCCCCCCCCCCCCCATCCACTACACCTGCACTGACCTTCATCCTGGACTTTACATCAGCCCATTGGAAATATATATATATATGTATACTATATATTTGTTGCAAATTTTGTACTCCATTCATTCCATTTAACTTTTACTTTGTATGTATATACTAGTTATTTCTGTTATTTTGTATTTTATATTTATGTTTAATATGTTTGTTTATTTGTTGTTTAGGTTTGCACCTTTCACCAAGACAATAAAACCTTTTCTGATTCTGATGTCATGGTATAGCATGTTGAAAAGTTATAAAAAAGTCATATTATAATATATCAAAAAACTAATAAAAGTCATAAAAAGTCATAGTATAGTATGTCGAAAAAAGTCATAGTATAGCATGTCATAAAAAGTCATAGAATAGCAAGTCGAAAAACGTTATATTATTGTATGTCATAAAAAGTCATAGTATAAGCATGTTGAAAAAAGTCATAGTATAGCATGTCGAAAAGTTATAAAAAAGTCACAGTATAATATATCAAAAAACTGATAAAAGTCATGGTATAGTATGTCAAAAAGTCATAAAAAGTCATAGTATAGCATGTCGAAAAACGTCATAGTATAGCATGTAAAAAAGAATCATAGAATAGCATGTCATAAAAAGTCATAGAATAGCATTTTATAAAAAGAGATAGTAAAGGAAGTGGAAAAAAGTCATAGAATAGCATGTTGAAATAAGTCATAGTATAGCATGTTATAAAAAGAAATAGTAAAGGAAGTGGAAAAAACTCATAGTATAGCATGTCATGAAAAGTCATAATATTCCATGACGAAAACGTCATAGTATTGCATGTCAAAAAAAAGCCATAAAATAGCATTAAAAAAAAAGTCATAGTATCACATGTCAGGAAAAGTCATAGTGTAGTATTTCGAGAGAAGTAATAGAATAACATGACGTAAAGTTCATAGTATAGTATGTCATAAAAAGTCACAGTATAGTATGTTGAAAAACTTCATAATATAGTATGTCATAAAAAGTCACAGTATTGCATGTCATAAAAAGTGATAGTATAGCATGTTGAAAAAAGTCATAGTATAGCATGTTATAAAAAGACATAGTATAGGAAGTGATACAAAGTCATAGTAAAGCATGTCGGAAAACGACATAATATAGTATGTCATAAAAAGTATATCATAAAAAGTCATGGTATAGCATGTTGAAAAAGTCATAGTATTGTAAGTCAAAAATATCATAAAAAGTCATAGTATTGTATGTTGAAAAATATAAAAAAAATCATGGTATTGTATGTTGCAAAATTTTTAAAAAGTCATAGTATTGTATGTTGAAAAATATAAAAAATCATAGTCTATTATGTCGAAAAAGTTTATAAAAAGTCTTAGTATTGTATTTAAAAAAATATAAAAAGTCATAGTCTATTATGTCGAAAAAGTTTATAAAAAGTCTTAGTATTGTATTTAAAAAAATATAAAAAGTCATAGTATTGTATGTTTCTAATACTTGTAAATGTAATCCATCTCTGACTGTCCCAAGGCTGCATGCTGTATGTTATAAAAAGACATAGTATAGGATGTCGAAAACAGTCATAGTATAGCTTGTTATTAAAAGACTTAGTATAGGAAGTTGAAAAAAGTCATAGTATAGCAAGTCGTAAAAGTAATATCATAGCATGTCAAAAAAAGTCATAGGATAGTATGTTATAAAAAGACATAGTATAGGAAGTTGAAAAAAGTCATAATATAGTATGTCATAAAAAGTCATAGTATGGCATGTCATAAAAAGTCATAATATAGTATGTCATAAAAAGTCATAATATGGCATGTCATAAAAAGTCAAAGTATAGTATGTCAAAAAAGTCATAGTATAGTATGTCATAAAAAGTCATAATATGGCATGTCATAAAAAGTCATAATATAGTATGTCATAAAAAGTCATAGTATAGTATGTCGAAAAAAGTTATAGAATAACATGAAGTAAAAGGTCATAGTATAGTATGTCATAAAAAGTCACAGTATAGTATGTTGAAAAACTTCATAACATAGTATGTCATAAAAAGTCATAGTATTGCATGTCGAAAAAAGTCATAGTACAGCATGTCAAAAAAAGTCATTGTTTAGCATGTTGTAAAAAGTCATAGTATAGCATGTAGAAAAAAGTCATAGGATAGTATGTCGAAAAAGTAATAGTATAGCATGTTATAAAAAGTCAACGTTATAGTATGTCATAAAAACGTCATAGAATAGCATGTCATAAACTAAACTAAGATTTAAAAAAAATATATATTTTCGTTTTGCTGAGAACTTGTACATTTCATGGTTTTCTTTGTTTTTCTCTCGTACTGATGATGCTCAGTTCTTGAGCATGTAACACACATATATACATATATATATATATATATATATATATGTAAATATATGCGTATATGAGATAATACATTAAAAAGTCTAAAAAGTAATTGTGTAGTGTTGCGGAGGTTTTCTGTACAGCAGGTGAGGAAAGGTTTTGAAGTGAGACTTTATTGAAACGAAAATAAAGACAAATGAGCAAAATGAACAACAAGAGTTGGTCTTTGGTGAATTCTTATTATACTTTGCAAAGCATAAATGGTGAAACAGTTTCAAAGCTTTAACAGCAGCAACAGTGTGTTTGACTGGCGCAGTTTAACAGAAACATCACAGTCTTATATCCATGTGATTGACAGCTGCGACTCTCCTTCAAAAGGACACATACAGAATGAAGTAATGTAACACAAAGCATAGGAATGTGATTCTATGAATACTACAGAAGGATAATATGAAATCATGCTTAAATGTTATTTTTCCCTTTACAATAGTGGGTCAAAAAGAAAGAAAAAGTTATAATATGTAGTATTTCCAAAAAATCTAAAAAGTAATTGCATAGTAGGTCAACAAAAGCTATAAAAAGTATTTGTTTAGTATGTCAAAAAAAGTCATAGTATAGCATTACGGAAAAAGTAAGAAAAAGTCATAATGATGAAAAAAGTCATACCATAAAATGTTAAAAATAGTCATATTACAATATGTCAAAAAGTCATAAAGTCATAGTGTAGCATGTCAAAGAAGACATTAAAAAGTAATATTATAGTACGTCATGAAAAGTGTTAAAATGTCACAGTATGTAGAAAAAGTCATAATATAACATGTCAAAAAAGTCAATGTAGTACGATGAAAAAAATCATTAAAAACATAGTATGGTTTGTCAAAAAGTGAGAAAACAGTCAAATATGGAACGTCTACCGAAGTCAGTACAGCCATTTGAAAAATGTATGTATAGTATTTGGAAAATAGTAAATAAAAAAGTTAGATACATGGTATGTAAAAAAAAAAAATTTAAATTGTAATTGTAAAGTAGGTTGAAAAAAGAGTACAGCATGTTGAAGAAGACGTTAAAAAGTCATATGGTCGTATGCACCATCAACCACGGCAGATTCCCACTGGGTGCTACTTACCTGGTAATACATCGTTTTCTAGTACGGACTCTGATAAAACCATCAGATCCAATTCAGCACTCCCTCTCTTCATTCTCTCTCTAGCTCGCTCGACCACCAAGCCGATACTCACCACATATTCTACTTTTAAGAACATTTTGCAGATGGTACCGACGTATTAGAGCTAGGGTACAGAGTCAGATGTTGGAAACCTTCGTGGCTCTACTTACACGTAAACACACAGATCCCAGATTGGACATACAGCAAAGCCCCTTTATTTAAAAAGCTTTATTTTATTTATTTAAAAATTCCCCAAAATAACATGATTGATTCCACACAACGCTCTTTGTCAAGTACACATCTCTACTTTCATTAATTTTGGGGCGTCTTATTAAATTTTATAGCATTTAAAAGAACAAATGGAAGTGTTTTTGAAATAGTATTGAGTAAAAGTTGACATATTCCAGTCTGTGATTATCATCAACATCCATTCCTTTAATTTTAGACTAAATAATTCTTAATTTCTGCTTTTCTAACTCAAATATTAGGTATAATTTCCTATAAATGAGGTTCATTGACCATAAAATAACTGTAAAACTAAAGTTAATAAGTTAGTGTTACGGACTGTAAAAAATTTCAAAAAAATGACAAGCATTTAAAAAAAAAGAAATTGTGTTGAAAAAAAGGGACAAAAACATTAAAAAAATAGTTATAAACATTGATAAAAAGAGTCAATAGAAATAATGATTTTTATTTTTGACGGGAAGACAACACGAGGGTTAAAGACCATCATAACCTTTATGGCAGACAGAAGCTCCTTTGGTGATTAATAAACCCTGAAGTCACGCTGGAGTTGCATGAATAAGATACTTTGATGACCGTGATCATCACCTGTGGTCGTGAAAGCTGGGTCATGACCCAAAGAACCAGATCCAGGGTACCGGTGGCAGAAATGGGTTTCCTCAGGAGAGGGGGGGGCTGGGTCTCTCTCTCTCTATCTGTATGTTTGCATTCCCCCTAACTGGACATTGGAAATGAAGAATTAACCAGAGAGATACCAGAGCTGAATGTTTCATCAGGGACTGCGAGGCAGAATTATTAAATATAGAAGCTGTGTGGCCAAACGAGTCTGACGCGTTACTCTGTTTTTGTGTGTTCAACAATTCCACCAGAGCAAAACACGAGACCGGACTGGTTTTGCTTTCAATTATCAAGTCATGGTTTTCTTTAGTCTTTAATTCTGGGGCTAGTTTAAAGGTCCAAAGTGAAGGAACTTCTCCCATCTAGCGTTGAGATCTTATATCATAATCAACGCAGCTCCAAGTACGCACACTCTAAGACATAAATCCATAAAATAACTCATTTGAGACATAATCTAAAAAAAAAAAAATCTAGAAATCACAATGAATGAAAGTGTTGGCAGCTCATTACCTGGACTTTCTACCGTGATTAAAAAACAGAATTTTTCAGTTAAATAAATGTGCCAATGGTTAAAAAACATATCCCTTTCAGTTATGTTGTAAATTAACAGAAATATACCTGTGAGTCACGTACAAGGGACGATTTCTGTTCAAATGTACAGTCATACAACTGGTAAATTACAGATATTTCTTAGAGTGTATTACAGCTACGGTGGCCTTGACGCTTCAAATAGCTACTCTCCTGCTCTGGTCCATCTCCGTTTTTCTTTTTCTCGGCAGAGAAGACGACTCTTGTTCATTAAATTTGGATTCTGAACACATGTGGTCCTCCATGTTTCCTTCTTTAAACTTGGCAAGGCCGGGAAGCGATGACATCCGTGAGCAGATTAGCATCACCTGGGAGTTTATTATGTCACGGTTAAAAACGCAAAAGACGGAGCAGTGTGACCTGTATGTCCCTCACCGGCTAACGTATTTCAAGATGGCGCATGAATATAGAGCGTCTACCCCAGTTCATGGAAATGCAAATGTAAAATTTCAAGCAATAAGGAATCCTCGAAATTGATGGTGGTGGAGAATACTAATGCAAAAGGACAAGTTTGTGAAGGATCACCAGCGATTTTGATAATAAAGCCGTTCCACACTGGCCCTTTAAGAGAAACAGATCCAGACAGGGACTCAGGAAATACTTCAGAGGTAACAGGTAATACTTATTTAACGCTGATATTGTGGTTTAAAACAAGTGAATATACACAGTCAGAGGAAAAGAAATCGGATTCAAATCTAAAAACAGGCATTAGTAGATCTACAGTAGTGTCAAATATAGATTACAGCCTGTCTGCTCATGATTGAGGATAATAATAAGGTTGCCCAAAACTTAAAGAACAATAGTCTGTGTTGGACATTTACTTTTTTTTTTACAAATTAAAACAGGTTTTGGCATCCGTATGTGTTTCTTTTAAGTGTTCTTTGAGGCAGAATTGAGATTTTGAAGTTAAGAGGACAAGTGCTGTTGGAAAGAAATGAGAGTATGTTAGAGTAAAAAGAAGAACAATACGTCTAAAACCAATGCATTGGTTTCTCCCTTAGCCGGTAGATCCAGACCTCCTCGACATAATGAGTCCACGGACTGTGCTGAACAGTTAAACGAGCAACAAACATGAACACTGTTTTCACAAGAACTCACTCTTCCCCCCAGGTGGGAAATGGATCTTTGTCCTGAGTTGGAAACGAGACGTAGCACAGAGCCGCCACGGACCATTAACCAAAGAAAGAAACAGGTTTTAAATATATGTCAGTTCCCTGCTGTGTCACAGTCCCAGCGTCATGGCAGCGATGGGGGGTGTGGGGGGTGTGGGGTGGGGAGACACCAGCTGGTCACTGCTCGGTGGATTCGGCTCTCCTCTGGATGTAGGAGATCTCCAGGATGGGCATCAGCAGCTGGAAAGCGTCCTGGATGTAGGACGCACTGTTGGACGCCTGTGAGGGAAGAAGAATCGTGATATATCAACGCGAGGCTGTATTTTAATATCATTCTGAAATATATTTGTCTTTGTGTAAAGCCCAAAAGAGCTCAACAGTGACCCCCCACTTTTTTTAAATGCTCTGGTTCCCAAAGTTTTTTTTTTATTACCCATTCAATTGGTCCGTTTACTCTCCAAATAATAATAATATTTAGAGTTGCAAAGGCCCCGAACACCCACACAGGTGGTACCAATATAGTAAAGATATGTTGGCTCTATAAACGCTAAAAGTACTGCTTTTTGGAACAGAGTCTGGGGGGTTTAGCACTAGCAACTTCAGAGCGGTTTCTAGTTAAACAGAAAGTCTCAAAGAGGTTTTAAATGCCTGTCTCTGGAGGGATGTCAAATCAACTAAAAGTGAAATCAGCCAAAATGTGAATAAAACCTTGTAAAGAAACACACATGTCCAAAAGGAACTACACATGTCGGTATTGTGTCTTTGCATTTTTTCCAAGTCAATCAAAAGCCATTTTTAGAGACTTACTGGTACTTGACACTGTTACCTGTTATACAGGCAATAAAATGGATAGAAATCAAATTGCAACAGTGCAGTAGTGGGACTTTATTACAATGTGTGTGATGGTGCTGTGGCACAAACCTCTAAAAAGACTCCTGTTATCAGCGGGTTGAGGACGTCTCCCTTCTCGTTTGACTGTAAAACAGAAAGTTCAGATCAATAACACTCAGCTCTCAGGTTAACAGCAGCAGTGATGATGTGTCAAAACGGAGAACAGCAGCGTGGGTAATAATGGTCCAAAAATTAAGACTTCTTATTTTTAAATTAAACAAATGTTTAGGACATTTAAGCCCCTTTGCAAATGATGTGCACCTAAGTCTTCCACAAACCTAGGATACAACACTATCACCCATCATGATAATACTGAATGTATAAAAGTAAATAATGATGGTTTGATCCTCAATAGATTCAGCAGTTTGGTTGGCAATGGACGTCATGTTCATTTCCCATATCCGGTTCTACTTTGACATTAAAATGCAGTGAAATACCAAACTCTCTGACAACCAGAGCTACGTTCAGGATCATCTCACTTACCCCCGCCGTCGTTAAGCAGGAGGTGAACTTTTTGGAGAGCAGTGAGATCTCTTTACACAGAACAACAGTTAACCTGAGGACAAGACGACATGAAAAACACACTCAAATGAACAACATATGTGCAAAAATATTACAATCATCATAAATCATGTGCAATATGTTCTGTCCCGTCCTAAGTGTGTTATTTCTTAAATCATTTTGACCTATTTTATTGTAAAAATGTCTTCACTGATTTTTGTTAACTTACAATTAAAGTTCTATTTAACATCTTTTCATCTTGTTTGTATCTGTGATGCATCTTTAGTTTTGGCACTCTAAACTTCACCGTAAGGTCTCTGTGCGATAATAATAAAGGTTTATCTGAGCTTATCGTATCGTAAGTACAGATGGAACTGTGAATTTGTACAGCATGGCTCCCCCCGGCGTCTTACTGGGAGAGGACGCTGGCCTCTGTGCTGCCGCTGGTGAAGAGGATCATCTCAGCCAGTTTGTGGAACAGCTCGATGGACCGAGCCGTCAGCTCCGCCAGACTCCTGATGGCTGCGGCATGAACCTCCTGACAACATCCAAGACAGACAGACAGACAGACAAAATAAAATGATGTAGCCTTGCCTTACAAACCTCAGCCTGTCAGTCAGTCATCAGGGCACAGAATCCACTGTGTCTGAATGTCTCAGAGGAAATGTAAAGTCAGCTTTCGTCGCTCCATTAAGATCATATCGCAGCAACACTGTGTGACACCTTTGTAACCACTTTATCAGCACTGATGTGACTCACTGTGACTTCAACAAAACCACAGAGCCGACGTGGCTTTGCCCACACTTTTGCACGATGTATGTGTGTGTATGTGTGTGTGTGTGTGTGTGTTTGTCGGAGTCGCGCTCTCTGTTAATATGCAGGGTAACAAGGCAAATATCCCAATAAACATACACACACACATATATATATATATATTTTTGGATGACATAGTCAAGGCGGCCACCATGACGGCAAAGTACTGCAGGAAACCCTGCAGTATATATTAATTACTGTGTTTAGTAATTTTTATATGTATTGTAATGTTATAAGACGTGTAATCAGGGCGTCATTGGAAAGGAGAGCTTGCCCTCAATGGGCCGTCCCTGAATAATAAAGGAGACATATATCAGCATACCTCCACAGAAAGGGTTTTCTTGACATTGTCTTCCTCTTCCCCTTCTGGTCGGCTCATGTCAGTGATCTGGCTGCAGGTGCTCCTACAGGCCTGGGGGGGGTTAGAGACCAGTATGTTAACAGAGCAACACTGACATTGGACTAGATTGCTAAGGTTTGTAAAACCCGTTAACCATTTAAGTTAGTAATTAAAAAGTGCGCTACTTTGGCTCCTCTACAGATCTGTTAGCAGTCTGCAACACTCACAATAAAACGTTGGCATGTTTAGACTCCAGGAAGATATTTTTCTTCCTATTTATTGCTTTTTTTGACTGTGTATTCTGTATAGTTTCAGTTTTATTACATAATTGCTTAATGTGCTCATATTATGCTTGTTGGCTTTTCTTTCCTTTATTGAGTTATATCTTTTTTGTGCATGTTATAGGTTTACAAAGTTAAAAAAGCCCAACGTCCACCCCAAAGGGACAGAAAACACTGTTCACAAAATGCTCTATGGTAGTCCAGCCCACTTCCTTCACTTTGTAACACGCGTTATAATTCTCGCCTAGTTGCTAGCGTGGCACGCCCTCCTGCTCTGCTTCTGACTGGCTAGTAGTCCTTACCTAGGTACTGTCAGGGCCCTCCTGCTCTGCTTCTGACTGGCTAGTAGTCCTTACCTAGGTACTGTCAGGGACCTCCTGCTCTGCTTCTGACTGGCTAGTAGTCCTTACCTAGGTACTGTCAGGGACCTCCTGCTCTGCTTCTGACTGGCTAGTAGTCATTACCTAGGTACTGCATGTGTGAGACTCTCAACAAAGATGGAACAGAAGTGAGATGCCTCACTCTGCAGCTGAAACAGAGAGCTTGACACACAGTGAAATGAGAAGTTCCCGCAATGTGCAGTACAACAAAAAATATTCTGTTTGTTGAAAATGAAACCACATAAACCTATCCTGATATAGTCTCTAATTGCAATTATGAACTGGAAAATGAGCATAATATGAGCACTTTAAAGCATTTAAACTAACTTTTGTGTTGGAGTGTTTCTAATATCCAAAGAAATGTTTGTTTGGATCAAAATATTTCAGTTTTTGCAACTGCAAATGCATATTGGTTCCAAATATCTGTTATCGGTTTTATTATCTACTAATAATCGTATGGGTCAGGGTTAGATATTAAAGATATTATTGTGAACAAAAGAAAATAATTGTTTTTATTAAAGAAATTCAACATAAAATTGAATAAAATAAAATAGGCACCACTAAATGAAGAAGGACTTTTCTAAAGTGTAGCTTTCCACTGATATTTTCTGTTAACTTACACAAAAAAATAGTGTCTATCAGGATATGTCGCAGCCTTTTGTAACGGGTTTGTTGCACCGGTTGATGTTGCAATTACAATAAAAACAACTACATATTGAGCAGCCCTGATGGTACCTTGCTGAGTCTGTCAGCTGTGGCAGTGACATGGAGGCCCTCCAATGCCTCCGTCAACTCCCTCTCAAACTCTGAGCCGTCTTCGTCTGGAGAATCACAAATATGCAATCAATCATCTCAGGTGGGACATTAGTTCTGGTATATGTACATACAGTACATGATGCTGTATTTCCCTTGGAGTGCTTGTATGTTTTATTTAACAGCTTTACAGAGAGGTTACCTTTCTTCTCATCCACTTCCTCATCATCAAACTCCACCAGGGAGAAAGAGTCTTTAATGAAATCGAGCTCTTCTCTGAGCTG
The DNA here is from genome assembly GCF_013103735.1 of Etheostoma cragini. NCBI lineage: Eukaryota > Metazoa > Chordata > Actinopteri > Perciformes > Percidae > Etheostoma > Etheostoma cragini. Next base: position 24,454,748 of record NC_048419.1, on the reverse strand, counting down.
AAGCAGCTCTTCTCCTGATAGAGTGGTCAGCACGGACTTCACCTACAACACACACAGAGACAGACACAGAGACAGACACACACGTTTTTGTGTTGAAGCTGTTCCGCAAGTTAAAAAGAGTAACATAACAACAGGAACAACTGAGAGACATAGAGAGACAAAAATAAAAAAAGTAATAAAATAAAAAGGTTTTTGCATGTTAAAAGAAGAACAGGCTAAACAAACCATTTCTTCAATGTTAGTCATCTTGCGGTAAAAGCTCTTTTTTTATGCTAAATGAGACATAAAGACATGTCTCAGCATGTCATATTAAGCAGAGGTGGGAGAAGTCACACAAGCAAGTCTCGGGTCACCGGGGCGAGAATCAAGCAAGTGGAGTCGAGTCGCTGCTACAAGTCAAGAAAGTCACAAGTCACTGATGATCTATTGCTGTTCCCACGTTGAAATCAGTTTAAAAAGACAGTTGTCATGAAAAGTCTGATTTTATTTTCAATATTACAACGAAAACAGCTGGAGCCGGTGGCTTAGTACAGACCAGTTGGTGCAACCGGCCCCAGCTGTCTGCAGCCTGCTGCCATCTTATATTTGACAATTCGTCATCATCAAAAACCTTCTTCCTTTTTAAATAAATTGTATTGAAACTATTTAGGCATAATGGTTTTATGGCATTAATGGTGTTCTTCAAGCAGGCCTGACTTTGATGTAACATGCTATGCATCTTACTGTGTAAGATGACTCATCTTACACAGTAAATCATACAAATATCATACAAACGTTAAATGTAAAATAAGAAAAACCTCTGCCAAAAAGAAGACTAAAAAGTCAAGTCCTTTTGAGCCAAGTCTCGAGTCTTGAAGACAAAGTCAAAGTCGAGTTGAGTTGTTTATAAATGTAAGTCAGGCAAATCTCAAGTCCTGAAATTTGCAACTCGAGTCCAGTTGTGCAACTCGTGTGCCCACCTCTGATATTTAGAGTTCTGTTTGGGAATTAAACTCCCATCATACCTTGGACTCACTGTCTCGAGACAGAATCTCCAGCGCTTCGAGGTGTGAAAGGCCCTGAAATTCATCGAACAGCATCCCGTAGTGAGCGGCCGCCTTCTTGTGGGAATCTGAAACCTCTTCATCGGCTGTCTGCAGCTCCTCGCGCTCCTTAGCCTCCCTCAACACCTACGGCCCAATTTTGAAATAACCCTTTGAAATAACTATGATTTGATACTTTAAATGAATTTGAATTGAAGTTTGGCCCCAGTCTGCCTACCTGAGACAGAGTGGAGTTCCTGATCATCAGTCCTTTGGTCTTCTTAAAGCCGGGGTCGCCTTCTGCTATCACATCCATCGTCTTCTTCCCGATGAACTCCAGAGCGTCCAGACCGCCGGTGATCATCGTCTTACCCTGGGAAAAGAAGGTCATATGAATTGTCTGAAAAGGTTTTGGAAAAGGATTTACGGACCTAACAAGTCAGGAAAATATTCTCAACCCATGAAGGAAACAACTAAATTACGCAGTTTTCACCTGACAGCACAGAGTCATGCATAAGTTTACTGTGTTGCAACATTTTAAAAGGAGGAATAAAAAGCGAATAGTATTGAAATAACGCTAAATAGTGGCGAGTAACTGGAACAAATGGCAGTGACATGCTATTTCTCGTAACGTTTTCAGTATCCATTCTGCACGTAAGATGCGGTGCTTCTCTTGTCAGCCCCATCATGAAAAACTGGATGTGTGTCTGCAAACTTCTCTTTTTCCTCCTTCCAAGGAAGAGAAAATGAAAGGCAGAGGATATTTCAGCTTACTGTGGTCTGGACGACGCTGGTGAGGGACGACAGCATGCCCATCGCACTTCCTGCCGCCGCCGCCGGTCCATCGTCTGCCGCTCTGTCCGTCTCACTGCGTGTTTCACCTGCAGGAGAAGAAACCAACGCGAGACAACCTGTTACTCAAGGTTCCCACAATATGGAGGGGAAGGGTGATAAAGTCACTCATATTCATTTATCTGTGTGTACATGAAATCTAGATCCAAGTAAACGGATGCAACATACTCGTTAACCCATGCAATATACTTATAATTATATGCATATAATATATAAAGGCCACTTTATGTTTCTGCGTGCAATCTACGCCACAGGGACGTATATCTACTGCAGACCAAGCGCTCTATCGCTCTCTGCTGGAGAAATGTTGAATGTCCTCACTGTGTTACAAAAAGCAGTAAAAATATGTATATGTCAATCTCTTGTATGTGTATATTTTACCTAGAAATCTATATGTACGCAAACACACCGGCCCGGCTTTTCTTTTAAAAAGGAGTTTGACGCACACACAAATGCACAAGTGTAGACTTTAGGCCGGTTACGTAGGCCACGGCTGCGTGGAGCCTCCACACAACCATAAATCCCGCTTTTACCTTGCTGCTTCTGCTCTTCCTCCACTTGGGCAGAGAGTTCGGTGGGACTGGGGATTCCCAGCGATGTCTCTGCCTTCTCGATCACCTGAGTGAGCCCTTGGCCTGGACGGACAGGACAGACACAGTGTAAGACGTAACATTCAGAAAGACAGTGAGGTGAGACAGAGGATTATCACAAATAATACTCAATGTAGGGCGGAAAAAGTGAAAGAATAAGACACTTTTTAGAGTGAATTGAAATGATTTCTTCAAAGAAATGTATTTTATTTTATTTTATTCCCAGCTGCATTTACATTACAAAAGTTGATATTATATTTCAAGTAGCATTTGGGATCATATATCCCAATGACATAACAAGTCGGCATTCTGAACTAAGTCGTTTTGGGTGGAGTGGAGTCTCAAGTATTTCTGGTTTAAATGAACACTTCGTTAGTACAACATTATGGCTGTAACGTTACGTTAACGTCGGTACAGGGGAGAGTGACAGGCTGTGACTGGAAATGGGAAGAAGGACAGAAAACAGTTTTTACAAAATGAATGACAGTTACATTTTAAGTGCTACAGATATCGCGATGACGATAAAAAAAAAAGAAACATGGAGCATCCCTGCCATACACATTGTATACAACACAGTTACAGTCGGGGGTCCATACTCACCCACAGTTGCCACGGTAGCTGTTGCTGTGGATAGGATGGATTTGCCCCAGCTGCCCCAGTACCCCCAACCTCCCTGAGACACTGTGGACTCACTTGGGGTCTGAGAGAGGGGACGTGAGGAGAGGAGAAGAGAAGAGAAGAGAAGAGAGAGAGAGAGAGAGAGAAACAGTTACATTATAAAGTGCGGTTTTCTAATGATGATTTCTAGCCTGACATTGTCGGATTCTAGTCAGAGTATGAGTCATTGGGCTGTGATTATAACTCATAACATAACTCTTATATAACTCATATAACTCATGAACTCGCCGTTTTATTGTCTAAAATATTCACTATTGTTAAACATTGTGTTTTCATCGTACCTGACTGTCTACATGCTTATCTAAATAAACAATGGATGTATTTAGAGAACAAAGATTGTAATCATTATGTCATGCTACTAGCTAGCGCTAATACTTAATACTGATACTTAGCTAGGTTAGCTACTAGCCGACAGCCCCGGCAGTTTAGGAAACGCTGATGACATTACATCCACGTTACAAGCTTTACAGAATCCATCCATCCATACACTCTTTGGATGTATCTCATAGATAATACCATGGGTGTGGTAGAACACATGGTGAGTTACACCCATTAGCTATATCTGTTATTACAGCTACAGCAGCTCTGGACAAGTCATAGAAGCCTGTGCAGTGCAGGGCATCGTGGGCTGTTGTTGTGAACAAATTCAACCCAAGTGCTCTTTGGTGACGTGGTTTATTAAGTTACATCATCTGTCAATCATTGTATAAAGCCCGCCCTGACAACTTGATTGGTCCGACAGCTCTTGTTCATAGTTGCTCCACAACGTCCAGACTGAACTTCCCGACCTCAAACGCTGTGGGCGGGGCTAACTTTGGCCGGCATCCAGGCTAGATAATTTAATATATTTATTTACTTTGTGTTTATTAAAACCCCAATATATTGTGCAGGCCTACTGACCAACACAAAGAGGACACGATGCGCCCTTCTCTAACCAGTATCAACACCAATCATCTCACCTGGGCCTCTGCTGGCTTCTCCTCTACTTTGGGCATCTCCTCAGCTTCGGGTGCAGGCGTGACGTCTGGTCTCCTCCTGGCTTTCCTCGTCGGCGCCACGTCAGTGGAGTTGTCCGGCGTGGTCGGCGAGGAGCTGTCGGGCGTCTCTGCGGGAGAGGCGTCTTGAGTCTCTGGTGGCACCTCTGGACCCTCCGCTGCTGTAGCTTCACTGTCTGACATCTTGATGCCTCAGTTCATGCCTGCAGAGTGAAAGTATAACAAACAGGGGATAATATCGGGCTTTATAAAAGAACAACAGTGCAGACGGGCCATAAAGATGTCTCTGAGGCGGCCGAAAAAGCCTCACGACGCCTTTGGAGTAGCTCGGCACGTGGATACAGGCCGGGGAACGATCCCCCCCCCCCCCCAGCAGGGTCACCCGAGTGAGGGTGTCTGTTGATTAAAGACCCGAAACTCGTGTTGACCTCAGGTTTATCACTGATGACGTGTCCAAGTAGCAGCAGACGTCTACGTTAGAACCACAATCGCAATATCCCGTTTTGTCAATATTGTGCAACCCAAATTCCAAGAGTTACTTTGTAATAAAATGCTTCAACTCCCTTTCCTTTAACCAGTCCTAGTGGTATCATGCATTTCCCAGAATGCATTTCAACAGCACCCAGTCAACAGCATTCAAGACGCATAATTTGGAATAATGTGTGACTTTAAACTGTTGTTTATCCGTGCAGCTAAAGATAGTGTTGGTCTAAAGTCCAGTCTGGGTTTTCTAAAACTCATCCTGCAACAAAAGGGGGGTTGAATTCATAAAAAGAAAGCAGTATCCTGTAAGTGTCTACAAGTACAGTAGCCTAACGTTAGCTCTGTGCATGCATACACAACAAGAACAAGAACTTTAATTACGAAACACGTTACATAAACCTCACATTTAGACATGTAACGTTAAGTCACATATTCCAATAGCAATTAGTATTCCTATTACTGACTTAACGTTAGTTTATTTGCTATATGCATGCCTAATTACCTAACTAACTAACTATCTACCTAACTAACTAACTATCTAACTAACTAAGCGATGCTGCGTCAGTAGCTTGCGTTAGTTTGATGAGCTAATGACTATTTGGCAATATGGCTAAAAGGAGCGTTAGTTATTATTATCAATGTGCTGTTATAATAGCATACCAACGTACAACTTAGTCGGAAAACAACATAATGTAACGTTAAAGCAACATGACACTGTTTTGGGTCCAAACTCACCTTTTCTGCTGTCAAAGTCTCGATGCTAGCAGTTGACGTCAACGTCAACGTCAGCGCAGCCTGCTAACGGCTTCCTTCCAAAACCAACAACACGAAAGGTTTATCGTCTTTATTCCGGTTTAAACGTACGTTTCTTCGCGTTAAACGCCCTTTCGTTACCCAGTAAACAGGGCAATGATTCAGTTTTTCCTCTTTCTTTTTGTCCACTAGGATTAGCCACGTCACATTTTGTTTTCACTGAACAGGTCCCAACAGCGTAACCACAGCTTCCGGTTACCATTTCAAAATAAAAGCGTTAGCGTGTAAGTGAGATTCTGCAACGCGATACGTGTAATTTAAATTCAGTTCAGTTCGGTTCATTTTCATATGCGCCTAAGTTTTTACGGTAATTTATGTCTGTTTTATGATTTATTGAATTTGAAAATAATAATATAAACATAAGCATGTCATCATATTACAACAACATTTTTATACTAAAAAAAAAATACATATATTTATTGTATAATAGTGTGTAATACTGTGGAAGAGGATTAGGGCCAAACTCAGAACTCATGCCCATGTTTTCCCATGTGGCCTTAATCCTCTTCCACAGTACTACAGACTATTGTACAATTCATAGAATAAAATAATATAAAAGTTAAAAAACGGTGGTGGAATTTCACGACGTGCTAATTTTTTTATTATTTTGTATTCATATTTTCAGCTGTAAATCTTGTTCACAATACTAGTTATCTATATATTATATTCATAGGAAAAATCTATCCGTAAAATTATGTTAATAGTATTCATCTCTATATTTATTCAGTACATATCCATGTCCTGTACTCATGGAACCAGTGTATATCCAGCACCTGCTGCTATTGCACGTCTGGTTAGACCTTAACTAATGTTGTTGCCTTGTACCTGTACCTGTGTAATGACAATAAAGTTTAATCTAATCTAAATCTCATCTAATTTCCAAATACAAGAAATCAAACGTGTTTTAATAACAAGTCATAATTTGGAGATGAGAGTCAGAATTCTGACTTGAAACTCAGAACTCATTCATACATTTTTCACATGTGGCACCAATCTTCTTCCGTAGGACAGATACTTAAAGCACGTTGGGATGGTACAGTATTTGAAAAGTGCTGACAGATTTGGACTGGAGAGACAAGATATATAATAAATAAAGAGAAAACAAAAAGCTACCACCAGGTGGAACTGCACCTTCAGGCTAGAATAAAGATTAAGCCACGCCCACACACACACGCCCACACACACACACACACACACACACACACACACACACACACACACGCACACACACACACACGCACACACACACACACGCACACACACGTACACGCACACACACGCACACGCACGCTCACACGCACACGCACGCTCACACGCTCACGTGGTTCCTTGACCTACATGAAACAACAGTATCAACCAGGAAGTGAACGGACCCGGACTTACTCCTCGTGCCTGTTTGGCTTAAAGACATGGCTGAATAAAAATAAATCGAAATAAATCGAGTTAAACTAAATAGTACTTAAGAAGGGAATATCGTCATACTTACATCCAGCTTCAAGATCGATCCGGCGTCGATGTCGGTCCAGGATCGGGGGTTCTGGTCGCTGTGCGAGCATCAGGTGGGAACAACAGCTGACTCAGAGTCGGTTTGTTTGGGGTTTCTGGGAAATCTGCTCGTGTCTTATGTGTTGCTTTCTTACTTGTTTTTTAGTTTTTTAGTTTTATGAATGTGCTCGGTACACCAGTATGATGCCAGAGTTTTCGTAATAACAGCAACGATCGGCTATTGATCATTTAAATCAACGATTTCTTACGGCCTATTAGAGCCTACTTTTTTTTTTTTTTTTTTTTTTAACTATAACCTAGTTGGCTACACTATCACTAAATATCCGCATATACAGGCTAGCATGTTACCAAAAACAGTCAGTTTGTAAATAGATAATATGGATTACATAATTGTCGGCCTACTCTTATTTCTTCTACCGAGATTTTAGTCTAATGCAGTTTGATTAGCATGTATACGTGCTTCCTGGACATGAAGTCTACTTTATTAACTGTAATCAAAGTGACTTTATTTTTAGGGCCGTGGCTGTGTGAGGCATTGAAAAGTCAAAAGAGAACAATCAAATTAACATTTACCTAGGTAAAAATGACTTTCAAGGGAAACAAACAAAGACAATGAAAACACATGCATGCCATGTAGGCCTAGCTAACGGGGAATAAGAGAAAAAGAAGAGCAAATAAAGGGGTTAAAAAGACAAAAAATACAGATTAAACTGAGTAAAGTGTGTGTGTGTGTGTGTGTGTGTTGCATCATCCACTTTTATTTGACTTCCTCTATCGCAGTAGAAACTGAAGTGATGAGAAGGCAGGCTGTTGTTGGGAAGGCCAGTTATGTATTCTATACCTAAGTTGTGTCTCAGGTAAGGACCATTGACTTGAAATCAGAGGGGATTTTGTGTGCATGTGTGTGTGGAATCACTCAAGAGTGCCGATACGGTAAAAACTTGATCAACAACGCACAGTATGAAGACAGTCCAGTGTTGCTGCGTGGGCCCTTACCGTTGCCTCACCCTGTTTTGCAGGTTTGTCTTGTCTAATGTGAGCAGAACTGCTTTCAACATGTCACCGCCTCAGAAACATCACCTGTCCCTCCTGCTGCTTCTCGCGGTCCTGCTGCCCGCCGGCTGGACAGCCGACGGGGCTAACAATGGATCAGAGGCGGAGGGTGTGTCCTCCGCTCATCCGGCCTGGACCGGCGTCCCCTCCGGCGGGGACATAACGGTGAAGGAGGGATCCAGCGTGCTGATCGAGTGTAACGGGACCGCAGGCTACGATGACATCAAGTGGTACAACTCTAAAGGGCCTCTGCTCGGTGAGGACATGGGCGGGGGGGGGGGGTGCTTTGAGTTATTTTTGCTACTAGGGCTTTTGTCCAGATTCAGAATTATTCAAAGCAGTTTATTGTTTCAGCTTTCACTTAAAATGATGATAATTTTACAATCTGCTCTTAATGTTTTCCCTGTTGTTTTTCTTCTCAACTCACATCACAAGTCACCCTCATGACTACCCAATTGAAATTACCCAAAATAACATTACTCTTTGGCAAGGTCAAATCTTTTTTTTCATTAGTTTTGGGGTGTCTTATTAAATTTTATAGCCTTTTGAAAAAACAAATTGAAGTGTTGTTGAAATAGTATTGAGTAAAAGTTGACATATTCCAGTCTGTGATTATCATCAACATCCATTCCTTTAATTTTAGTCTCAATAAGTCCTTATTTCTGCTTTTCTAACTCAAACATTAGGTATAATTTCCTATAAATGAGGTTTATTGACCATAAATTACAAAAATAACTGTAAAACTAAAGTTAATAAGTTACGTAGTGTTGAAAACGTCCAACAAAGGGACACACATTGTAAAAAAACGTCCAAAGTGTTGAAAAAAAGCGACAAAAACAGAAGAAAAAGTCAAAAACTATTAAAAAGCATCAGCAAAAGTGTTGATTTTCAATTTTGACGAGCAGACAACACGAGGGTTAAACTGTCTTGTTGTTTCATATGTGTTGTGGCTTTAGGCGGAAAGTGGCAGATTCAGGAAGACGGAGCCCTGAACATCACAGAGGTCTCCTTCGAGGACCGCGGCCGCTACACATGTGTCTCCTCTGGTGGCGCCGGCGCTGCCAAAAACTACACGGTCACGCTCCGCGTGGCCCACGGCACCGGCACCGGCCTGGGCCTGTACTACGTCATTGTCTGCCTGGTGACGTTCACCATCATCATGATCCTCAACGTGACGCGCCTCTGCATGGTCAGCAGCCACCTGAAGAAGACCGAGCGGGCCATCAACGAGTTCTTCCGCACAGAGGGCGCCGAGAAGCTGCAGAAGGCGTTCGAGGTCGCCAAGCGCATTCCCATTGTCACGTCGGCCAAGACGCTGGAGCTCGCCAAGGTGACGCAGTACAAGACCATGGAGTTCGCGCGCCACATGGAGGATCTGGCCCGGAGCGTCCCTCTGCCGCCGCTCATCCTGAACTGCCGCACGTCCGGGGAGGAGGGAGTCGAGACGGCGAACCCGGGGCTGCACCCCGTGGAGCAGGCCGGGCCGTCGGCGTCCAGGAACAGGCAAGCTATAGGCCCCTCCTACGCCGACCGATACGGGGAGGGGGCGGAGGTGTGTCAGGCGCTGCTGTCAAATGGAGGGAAAAGCGATGTCATAGTTTCAGTTCACACCATTTCCGGGGAGGGGGGCGACGAGGATAGGCCGGGCACACAAACGAGTGCTTCCTATGAGAGCAACGTGTAAACCACCATTGGCTCAAGGTAGCGTGCCAGCATCAAATGGGGCTTTGAAAGAGGTCATTTGGCATGCAAATTTGCCGTTTGGCTTGGTACCAATACCGTGACTTTGATAACTGTTTCTAAACAACACTTTTTGGATACCAATTTTATAAAACAAAAACAAATCGCAACATAACACCACAAATCTTTAACTATTTTTCAGTCCTTACTACATGAGCCTCGTCTCTGTGTAACAGTTATTCCTGCGTGTCTCTACACCGGTCAGTCGGTGCCTATAAAGTATTGAATTCGGTGCCCAGTCCTGGCCCCCATTGGCACCCAGTAGCGCAACCACAAGGCACACTAGCACTACGTGTGCAAGAGTTTTTTTGTAAATGTTCCAATTCACATGCCAAATGACATCTTTCAAAGCCATCAGCAGTAGGGCTGGGTATCGTTCTAAAATGTTCAACACCATTACCGATATCGGGACTTAAATACCGGGTCCTAAGCAATACTATTTTCTTCCAATTCAAATTGTAAATGACCTCTTTCGCCTACACCCCCAATCATGATTTTGTGAAGACCTGCCATACTCTGCCATTGATTGGCCAATACTCACAGAATACACCACAAAGGGGGCTTGGTATATGACTGCAGGCTCAATCCTGACATTTTGAAATGGCCTTTGATACAAAAAAGGGTTGGCGACCACGGGTATACACCACCACAGCCTGAATCCCATCTGGAATAACACACAGTGAAGTGTCTATGTGTCTAACTACAAGTGCTAAAAAGAGTGGGGTTGGTTATTATTTAGATTTGAACTTATCAAGTTCTGCTTTTCGGTTCTCGTTCTTATCGAATCCTGGCTCCAGCTCTTGTTGTACGGTTTGAGTAAGAAAAGAAACCCAAACTGGTTGAAACCAAAAGCCAGCTATCTTGCCATGTACAAGTTAGATTGTATTAGGAACTGTAACTATAAGAGATTATTTTTATTGTTGATGTATTTGTTGATAATTTCCTCCATGAATGGATTAGTTGTTTGGTCTCTAAAATGTCAGAAAATGGTCAAAGTAAAAATGTGGATCCGAGTTTCCCAAATGGCCAATATGACGTCCTCAAATGTCTTGTTTTGTCCACAACTCAAAGATTTTCAGGTAACTGAAATAAAGGTAGGTAAATAAAGACGCTGCAATCAGATCGTTATGACAGGTTTTTAATTTCAATGAATCGATTCATCTTTGCGGTTTTGTTTCTCCCGGAGATGGTTGGCTAGCTTTACCAGCTCTACCACATTATGACTACACTTGTGGTGATCAGAATACTGCAGAATACCTGCTGAGTCATGTCCTCCTGCGTGAAGTATTTCCATGCACTGATTACATTGCACTATTTTTTTGTCGAGCTTGCAGTGTTCTCACTTGTAAGCATGTATTAGGTAAATGCTCATCTTCAGGATCATACAGTTATTGTATTTAGAGGTTGTACCAGAAAAGGTTTATGTGGTTAAATTTTCAAAAAACACCATATATTTGTTGTACTGCACATTGCTCCAGCTCCTCTTTTCACCCTGTGTGATGAGCTATCTGTTTTAGCTACAGAGTGAGGCATTTCACTTCTGTTCCTTCATTGTTGGGAGTCGCACATGCTCAGTAGCTAAGTAAGGACTACTAGCCAGTCAGAAGCAGAGTATGAGGGCCTGCCGCGCTAGCAGCTAGGCGAGCATTATAACATGTGTACAATAGAGCTGTTTGGAGCACTTTGTTAACCTAGACTGTGTAATATTAATGGACAGAGCACGTGGGACATCACCCTTTGGTTTGTGGAGATCTGCTATGAGTCGTATGAGCCGTCCTTGTTTCTGATGTGAGGATTTTAAATGGGGGGGGGAGGAGAGAGGGAAGAGCCCTTACACTCTATGTTACGTTACACACTTTCACTGCCAATCAGATTATAGCAACGCCCTAAAACACCCCCCGCTTTATTGCAGATTAGAGAATTATTGAGACCATGATTCAAAACATTAACATCATTCTGTGTTGCAGAAGACTTCAAACTAGCGTCTGAGACCATTTTGGACCACTTTGGGCGCCCAGGTAGATCAGTGGGTAGAGCGGGCGCCCATATGTAGAGGTCTACACCTCGATGCAACGGGCCCGGGTTTGACTCCCACCTGCGGCCCTTTGCTGCATGTCATTCCCCCCCCTCTCTCTCCCCTTTTGTGTCTTCATCCGTCCTGTCAATTAAAGGCCTAAATGTCCAAAAAATAATCTTAAAAATAAAGACGTGGCTTACTTTTTCATAGATTTTATATAGAAACTGACTGACCTTTGTCATCTGCACTTGTCTTCCCCTGCTGGAGATCAGATAGAAAGCAGGTTTAGGGAGTCTCCCCCTGCTGGAGATCAGATAGAAAGCAGGTTTAAGGAGTCTCCCCCTGCAGGAGATCAGATAGTAAGCAGGTTTAAGGAGTCTCCCCCTGCAGGAGATCAGATAGAAAGCAGGTTTAAGGAGTCTCCCCCTGCTGGAGATCAGATAGAAAGCAGGTTTAATGTTGTGTTTTCTGTATGAGATGTTAAGTGCCTTTGGGCGGGACTTTTTCACTTTCTAAACCTATAACATGCACAAATCTATATAACTCAAAGGGAAAAAACCAAAAAGCATGATGAGCGCATGTTATTAACAAAATAAATATGAGATCTGCGTAACCCAGTGAAAGGAAGTGCAGTTGGTCCAGTTTGGCTTTCAGGAATCTAAAAAGCAGTTTTCAAACAATTTCTCAATTTTTAATTGCTACAAACTTGTCTAAATTCTGCAAAACACCTGCTGAGTCATGCTCCTCCTCCTTTCTGTATGAAAGTATCTTCATGCACAGATTACATTTTACTAGTCTTTTCTCGAGCTTACAGTGGTCTTACTTAAGGAATCAAAAAGCCGTTTAAGAACAATTTTTGAAAAAAAATTGCCCAAAAATGCATCAACAGAGCTCCAAATTCTATTTTCTCTTGACTTAAATATATATTTATATTTCCATGTATGTGTGGTGGGTTGTAAGAGCTAATTTTCCTCCTTAGAAGAGGAAGAATGAGGCTGTTTTCCTCTTGTTTTGTTGCCCTGATGCTTAGATAGCTTGCCAAAATGAAATGCAAAATGCATCCACAACGCTCTGAATACTATTTTCTCTTGTCTGCAGTATGTTTAATTCTTCATGTTTGTGTGGCAGGACTTCTGTGGGCACACAGCTAGTTAGTGATGCGACCAATACTGTATACTTCAGAAGACGCTGTAAGTTAGCTTCTACAGAACAAAATGTTCCTTATTCCATTGTTTTGGTTCGGTTTTCCTGTCAATCTATCTGACACTCAGGAAGAAATGGAAGACTTTGACATAATGTCTCAAAGAACAAGTCCCTCCACAGAACTGATTGCTGTCTCTGTGTCTCTTTATTCTGCAGTTAATTACAGGTTTTGCTTCGGGGGACTGAAAGAAGGAAACCGCCTCCTGTTGTCCCCGGGTCAGATTTGACCGCTTTCTGAAATTTGGGTTTTTTCCAAACAAATTTTCCAAAAAAGCAACATGGATGGTTCCCAACAACGCTCCTCACAAGTTAAACAATCAGTTAACTACTTTTGGTTAAAGAACTTTAAAAGAGTGTAAAAAAAAAAGAGAAAAATGTCAAAAGTGACTAAATTGGAACAAATGTCAATAAAAGTGACTTCAATGTGAACGAATCTCAAACAAAGTGACACAAATGGGAAAAGATGTCGGAAAAAGTAACAAAAATGACCCAAAAAGTGAAAAAAAGTGAAATAAATTAAAGAAAAATCTACGAAAAATTCATAAGGCTCAGAAAAAGTCAACACATTTTGAAAAGTGACAAAATCATCGGGGGAAAAGCCACAAAAGTGGTCGAAAAGACGACCGTAACCTTGATAAAAGGGTTTTTCATTTTAGATTTCCAGGTTGGCGGGAAGACATAAGGGTTAAAAACAAAATAACAGTTTGGGGAATTTAAAAAACTATGCTGGACAGTAAAGACCGAGCTTCCAGCTCCTTCCTCCTCTCAGAGGCAGCGGAGGAACATAAATATATAAAACGTTATTATTTTTGCATTGGAGCTCTAATGTCCAACGTGGTGACATGAATCATATTCTGATGGGCACGTCTGAAAATGTCAGGGACTTTAATTTTTTATGACGACGCTGATGCAGCGTTTTCTCTCTGGATGTGTTTCCAGTGACGTTTGGTGTGTATTAATTTGTTTTGTGTAGATATATGAACACACAGTGTGTCCACATCCTGGGTGTCCATAGGACTAGAAGTGTGTATAAACGGGATTGCAAGGCATAAAAAACGAGAGATTTGTCTGTTCTATTCCAATAAAAAAGAAATAAAGACGTTTAAAATGATTGTTGTTTTGTGTTGAACCTTTTTTTTAGAGCTCATTTCGAGCTTTTAAATGAAAGAACGAGACTGTTATTTGTATGACACATCATATAACACTGGTGCTTTACATAAAACGTTAAAGAGCAGTTTGAAAACTATCCAAAACATCTGTCAAAGAGGAACTAAAAACCGCTAATGTAGAGTAAGACGGGTGTGAAATGAACAAATATTTAAGGTAAAGTCTTCGGTCTTGATTTAAAAGAACCGAGAGTTGCAGCAGATGCGGAGGTTTGGGAGATGGGAAGCACACACACACACACACACACACACACACACACACACACACACACACACACACACCACACTACATAGGCATGCATACAAGCAGTGATGTTTCTGGAAACCCAAGTAAGATGTCATGGAAATTAATGGAATTAACTGCAACTATGACTTGGATTCATATCGCTCAAAAAGGTGAAAAGTGTGTGAATTACTCTACCCGTGGAGCAGCACCTCGGGGGCTTAAAGCTCGGCCTCTACACGCGGTTCCTCTCCGTTCCAGCGTAGCTCGTAGCCTGATCGATAACACACGCTATAGGCACGCAGCCAACGGCTGTACGGCCCGTCACCACATGGTCGTCACTGGGAAATGTAGGATTAGAACTACAAGCAGTGTTGCCAGATCAAGATTATGTTTTCAAAGCCAAACACACACAAAACCGCTCCTATGTCTTGGCGGGAAGCAGACCGATCTGGCAATCTGTCGCATTGTTTCTGCAGCTGGCTGATTCAAGCAAACACAGAGTTATTTGATTCTTTCATCACCGGCCAAATTGGCTAGTTACTCTACAATGTTACCCGCCAAAAGTACATTTTCATCCACATTTGACTGGCTGGCGGGTGTCACTTTAAAGCCCCGGTCACAGTGTAGCAGCTTATCAGGAATAAACCACTCGGTGCTTAACAAACACAAGAAATAGTTTAAAATCAATTATTCAGTGGAAGGACCCAGTGGTGGGTATACTGTACTAAATATACTGTATTGGCCTGAATCTGCCTTTTGGGGTTTGGGATATCAAGGTGGGGGGTCTGGGTGTCTTCCCCAGGGAGGTTTTGAGCTTCGACTTTACTTCCTGTAATGGGATACACTTTTATGCACCGATTTAGGGTGGAAATACCTTTATTTAGCCCTAGTGAAGAAGAAAAACACAGATGACAATTCAAAATGTTTGGAAAATATGTTGTTACGTGTCATTGGGTATATTTAAGTGGGTATTTGGAAATCCTGGAGCAGTTTTAGGGAGTTTACTGTGTATACCTGCATATCACGTAGACTACACCACTGTACGGACCTCAGAACTGGAGTGATGTGATCTAAGACCGAGGAGTCATTCTCTAAATCCCCTGGTACCTGTATCTGTGGCTGAGAAGAGTTTTTAAGAAGAAGTCAGAGGCCCAAGCAGGATGAGGAACACAGATACACAGCTTCTTTACTCTCTCAGGGGCCAAAAGCAACGGTTTGCATCCTTTAACTGACAATACTTAATATACTGTAAATACAAACAGAAACCTGCAAATGCTGGTCCGGGGGGTGATTCCTGCCCTGTCGGGTAATGCTGGTAATGAGCCACTGGGAGGAGATGTTGGTTCAAACACTACATCCGTACCTCAGCTCTGACATCGGTGCATTCACAGCCGAAAATTTTGACTGCTGTCGAAAAACCCTTCACTGTGAAAATAAAACACAAAAAACAGCCGGGAGCAGAACTGTCGCTTTAACCCACATTTCTAGGATTCACTTTATTAACCCTCTAAGGGCGTTTTTGCATATAACTGATCCCCATGTGTTTCATAACATGTTTATTCTCTTGTATTGTCCATATTTAATGCTCGTCTATAGACTTTATCCTTGCGCTATTGGACTTATTTGCACTATCACCATGACACACACTCTCATAGAGCACGTTACCTCACCATGCAGACTGAATCACATGACAGTCCCTGGCCGGTCACTGCTCAGACATCACTCAATACATTAATGTGGATCTATCTATCTATCTATCTATCTATCTATCTATCTATCTATCTATCTATCTATCTATCTATCTATCTATCTATCTATCTATCTATCTATCTATCCATCAAAATGTTCAGAACAAACTCAGCTTTTCTTACTGTGATGCTCAGATTTTTTTCTAGAACAATGTGTTGAGAGATAATTTGGCGCCGAAGCTGAAACGTTGACGTTTCCTTTCCTAAAATCTCTTTCAGAAACAAACCTTGACTTACGATGTGATGTACGAATTGCTTCGAAATGAGTCTTCGAAACCGAAGTCTTTAGATCATAGTCCGGGGGCCAGGGACCTCCTCCAACACATCCAGTATAGTATAAGATGATGTTGCATATTAAACTGGGCCTACAGCAACATGTAGGGCAGCCACACTCACTTATACATAACTTTCTTTGCATAGAATACTGAGCTATGCAAACAGCCTAGTAATTGTTGGCCTGGATTCATTTCATTCATTTTCATTAATTTAATTAATTATTAAACTTCCATTGTCTAATGGAGTTAAGACAAAATCTACATGTTTAAGTCTGAAAGAGAAGAAAAGGCGGGTACATGTAGAAGCCCATGGTATTTAAAACGTTAAAATGATTGGTATTCTCACTAAAAACATGAAAAAAATGAGAAAAATGACCCTAGGCTAGTGTGTAGTTTCCATCGGGGACTTCTCAAAGCACAGTTACACCCCTGGCTCTGGGCATGCTGCATCTCATCCAGGCTCCCTCCAATGGATGTTTTATCTGGAAAACAAACAAGATGACTTTTTACTGCCACATGATTATTATGCTAATGAATTTATTTAGCCATTTTAATGCCTCTAATTAAGCTAATTTGAAGGGTTTTAGAGAAACGTGTGTCTTGCAACTCTTTGTTGTTTTCTTTCTTATTTGAATTTGTATTTCTGGGTTGGCGGTAGCTCCGTCTGCAGGGAGTTGGGTGGGGAACCGGAGGGTCGCCGGTTCAAGTCCCCGTACAGAGTGTGGATTGGTAGCTGGAGAGATGCTACCTCTCCCCCGGGGCCGTGCCAGGTGCCCTTGAGCAAGGCACCATACCCCCCCAAACTGCTCAGGGCGCTGGTCCAGCTGGCAGCCCCCCCTCACTCTGACATCTCTCCGTTTGTGCATGATTAGGTCCTGAGCGTGTGTGTATTTCAGGCCTGTGTGTAGTGATTACTGACAAACAGAGTGTAAATTGTAATTTCCCCACTTGGGATCAATAAACTGCATCAATTATTAGCATACATTTATTATTTTTATTATTATTATTTTAACCGCTCTGCTGCAGCCGAAAGCATCCCAGAGATGAGGGCCAGTGTAACCGTTACGGGAAGCCTGACGTCATCATACTCATATTCTAGTCCGAAAGTGAGTCTGATGCTGCTCCATCGGGCTGCGATTATGAGACCTGTTTCAATCGAATCAGGGGACAAAAATGTGTCTTCACTCAACTGGTTAGACCTACAACCAATCAGTCGTCCAAAGCCCGCCCCTGACAATTTGATTGGTCCGAACAGCTCTGGTTTGAGCATAGTTGCTCCACACCGGATCAAGTCCAGACCGGACTTCCGGACCTCAAATGTTGTGGGCGGGGCTAAATTCGGCTGGGGTCCAGACTATTTCATGGCCAGCTGACATACAGAGCCAGAAACACACGTTCCCACCATTGGAGTTAGTTTACCTTTACTGTACATTTAATAAAACAAGATAATATATGCACTTAAGTTTGAGTTCATTGTAAATTGGAACTTTACATTCAAAAAAGATTTTTAAAACTACAAATAAACATGATTTGACTTTTCCCTTTTACTGGGCCTCCCTAGTGGCAAATGGGCCCAGGACACATGGCCAGAATGCCTAAGCCTAGATCCATGCCTGTCTACGCTGTACTTTACCTGCAGTAGCACCCAACCAACACACATGTTCTCGCATGTTCCACCTTGTGAGTAAATTACCCACTGAGGCCTTGTTAAGCTCAGCCTGTGCTGTCCCAGATGTTGATCTCAGAGAATGCAGGGTCACCGTCTGCACTACCTGAGAAACATCAGGTTGGAGAGCCGCCCAAATAGCAACAACCTTGGGCCTCTGGGTTGAATAACTAAAATAAAATCCATCCTTCTTCCTTCTCCATGTCCTCTCTGGAGGCAATCTAAATAGAATTGATCGGTCCGGGCGATCGTTCATCATGCCAAGCCAAGCCAGACGTTTAAGGGGAGGAGGAAGGAAGACTTTAAGAATAGGATATTTCCAGTGGGCCCACGGTGTCATCGAGGTAAACTAAAATTGATCAAGCTAAAAAGGACAAATGCTGCACGTCTGTGTGTGTGTGTGTGTGTGTGTGTATGTGTGTGTGTGTGTGTGTTTGTGAGGGAATCAAAAAAATATAGGCAAAGTTTACACATACAGTATGAGAGACAGGGAGCAAAGCAGGAAGTAAGGTAACGAACTTAAGAGCGCCAAATTCTGTGTGGGAGACGAGGAGGCTGGGGGCAGAGACACATTCATTTAAATCTTTTCAAAGACGCTGTCCTGTGTTTTACTAATTTTACTAATGGCCTAAATGAATAAAAACGTGCTTTAATGAACCTGCAAAATGATCTGTAAAAAAAAAACTGTCAAAAGATCAAAACAAAAGTCCAGTTATTATAATGAATCATCACCAAATTTCTGGTTTGATTTTTTGACAGTTATGAGAGGAAAAATGTGTTAATAATTGATCATTGTATAGGTACAGTATATTAAACCACGTTAAGGTTTTTTGTCCTCACAGGCGCCAATGAAGAAGATCAAGGTGAGAACTTCTCTAGTTGTTGGATTTCGTTTTCGTTTTATTTTTGACAGTTTTAAGTGTTTATGACAAGATAAGGCCATGAGAGTTATATGTGTTACGAACTTTATTTAGTTTTTAACTAAATTGAGCTTGAGGTTTCCAAGAAAAATGGTGTGTACAAAATGACTCATGACAAAGGGAGGGTTGCACGTTTTGCCTAAAATGACAGCTGACAGCAGCAGGGAGAAACAGATGTAAAGCAGGGTTGTGATGCTGTGATTGGCCCTTGGAATTCATGGCTGAATCTGTTTGGTTTTACTGGAAGGTGAACGCCTCCAACAGCTGATTTGATTTAGGAAGAGAGATGGTAACTCCCTTTGGGGGGGGACTTTGGGCTTTTGCACAAAAAACATACATAACACACTAAAAGAAAGGGAAAAGCCAAAAAGCAAGAATTGTTGTTCTCACCAAAAACATACAGATACAATATAGACAGTAACACTTGATAGACAATGTGTATCAACACCCAACACATCCATCCGACATTTAAAACTTAAGCTGTCAGAAGAATGGAGTAGAGTAAAAAGTACAATGTTTCTCAGTGAAATGTAGCAGAGTAGATGTAGAAAGTGGCATGAAAAGAAAAGACTCAAGTAAAGTACAAGTACCTCAACTATGGTACTTCTCTGTAGTATCTGCATTCCGTCAAAGCAACCTATTTACGGGTTTAAGCTCGTTTGTTCTTTCTCTTAGGTAACCTCCGACAAAAGTGTGGACGCGCGACCGGTCCACGTGAGGTAGAACAGCACATGTGCCAACAAAGGGGACGGGGGGCACTGTGGCTGACCTGATTCTCCGCAGGGTCTCGCTGGTACAAACCACCCGCTGTCAAGCACTAATGGGAAATAATGGCTACAGCAGCATCCCAGCGGCAGGCTGGGCTCGCTGGGGGACTGGGGTGAAGGTATTGGGGTCACCTCCTCCAGTGGCTTCTTGTATCCTCGGACAGATGCACAGAGAGAAAACATCTCTGGAGAACGTGGCGGGTGAGGAAGTCGGCCAAATGAGGTTGCTTTGAAAGGTTGTGAGTAGGGGGTCAGTAGGGCTCATTGTGTCTCCAATTGGGGTGATTTAGACCACCTTGAGATTGTTTTACTGGGAAACAAAGAGCAAGGTGACGGACATCCTGCCAAAATTCAGAGAAATCCGGCAGAACTTTGGGCGCCACCGAACAATAACATTGTTGATATAGACGAAACATCAACTAACAGTAAAATGAATCTCCAACATGATAGGAAGCCGATGTAAAGAGGACAAGATGAGAGTGAGGGGAGTTTTCCTGCTGGACCTGGTCAACAGCCTTGCAACAGCGTTCTTGACCAATTATTGTTAGGGCTGATATTATCGGCCGATATTAGGTTTTAACCGATCTATTGGTATCGACATATGTAATGGCCGATTTAAAAAAAATACGTATAGTTTTTTAATGAATGTATTTTTATATTGTATTTTAGAATAAAAATAATAAAAAATAAAAACGGACGGTCCACCATGTTATGAGTGTTGGCGTTGCAGAGTCTGTCCAACAGAAGACGCTCTACAGCGTCCCTGTTAGTGATGGCGTTGCATAGTCTGTCCAACAGAGGACGCTCTACAACGTCCCTGTTAGTGATGGCGTTGCATAGTCTGTCCAACAGAGGACGCTCTACAGCGTCCCTGTTAGTGATGGCGTTGCATAGTCTGTCCAACAGAGGACGCTCTACAGCGTCCCTGTTAGTGATGGCATTGCATAGTCTGTCCAACAGAGGACGCTCTACAGCGTCCCTGTTAGTGATGGCGTTGCATAGTCTGTCCACTAGAGGACGCTCTACAACGTCCCT